>NC_069503.1:53542346-53714351 GCF_027579735.1 Bombina bombina | reverse complement strand
AAGATTAGAATAAGAAGCATTTTATAATACAGTTAGTGAACAAATAATAAAAGGGTTAAATTATTAGTACTGAAATACTCAGCATTGTATCTCACATGTTTCTAATAACATGTTAATATTATACATCTGTTTGCAACTAAATTGTGTTAAAATAACTATTTATAACACAATTTATTTCCATCAATAAAAAAAATAATATAATGCTGTATTCTGAGGTATTTTAGGACCCAACATTTAAATAAACAGTGTTTCCTCCTTACTTATCCATATGATAATCACACCCTGAGGGGGAGGCAGGGACTCAGTATTAATGTGACACCAGAGGGGACAATAGACATCTATATGAGAACAAAAGTCCAGGTGTGACCCTCTCATTGTCTCCCAACTGACAAGTTGTACTCATGTGAGTCACACAGAGAAAGGTGACACTCCCACATTAGTATAAATATCTGTGTAACACTCAGTGCTATCACAGGAGGAACCAGAGAGACTTCATACTTACAGAGCTTCTGCTAAATGGTAATGTGCAAACCCTGACATAAATCTTTATTAGCAACCTCACACTGTTGTGTTTTATATAATGATGAGAAAATATTGTTCCGTGTTTTGTTATGATAAAGATAAAATATTTCACTTCATATAAGAAACTGAGTTTAATTAAAAAAACAACTGTACTTATTTCATTTGTTTTCTATATTTCTCATGCTGTGTTAATGAATTTAACATTAAGTTCTTTCATTTAAGAAGCCCAATTTAATACATAATGATTTACAGCAGTTTGTAAAATGAATGTTTGTAGCAGAACCAAACAATATTTTGAAGCTTGAGGATGTCTGTCCAATAATACATTTGTGGGGGTTGTTCCTGTTATTCAATGAGCAATAGGTTCTTAAGTATCAGCCAATTAGAATCCTGATTTCCCTATAGGTTTCTAATTAACTGTAGAGCCCAGATAAACCATTTTTATTTAATATTAGTGTGAAGCTGCTATCTACTCCAGTAATAAATATCACTCAGCTTATGGCCCTGTTGTATTAGTCTCATCACATATACTGATCTAATGATAAATATCTTGTGATCTGCATATTATTTTATTTCTAATGAGGTTATTTTATAATACATTTCTTATTTCTATTACCTGCACCTGTTTATCATCAGAACGTTTATCCCACTGATCTGTGACTGATTCTTGTTGTTAGTAAAGACCTTAGTAAGTGTATTCTGCACCTTCAGCTGCTGCTGTTTGTCACATGACTTAAAGGGACAGTGTCCTGTAAATTTGGGTTTCCCTTAAAATAAAAAGAAACCCCAAATATTTTTTTTATTATTTAAATAGAACATATAATTTTCAACAACTTTCCAACTGACTTCTATTATGATATTTATTTCATTCTCTAGATATCCTTTATTGATGCAGCAGCAATGCACAACTGGGAGTAAGCTGAGCACAAGATGAGCCGATGACAAGAGGCTTGTATGTGCCCACTAAGCATTAGCTAGCGCACCATAGTGCATTTTTGCTTTGCACAAAGGTCCCCAAGGGATTAAAGCAGATTTGATATAGAAGGCAATTGGAAAGTTGTTTAAATTTGAATCATAAAAGTTTAATTGTGACTTTGCTGTCCCTTTAATGTGTTTCTAATGACTTGTTTTACCGGTGTATAAAATAGTATAAAGTGTATGGGAAATTTTCTCCTTTAGCTTTATTTTTATATAAAATAACGGGTTTGCTGTCTGTAATGTTATTTTCATTATTAAATTGTACACAGCCTTTTAATGACCTGAGGCTCCGGCTCCTACTTAGCATATGCAGGAGATCACATTATATAAACATATGAGTCTGTTATTGGCTGATAGCTGTCACATGGTACAGGATCTGTTATTGGCTGATAGCTATCACATGGTACAGGAGTCTGTATATGGGCTGATAGCTGTCACATGGTACAGGTGCAGAACTACATTTATCAGAAAAACTATCTACTGCTCTTTTAAATTCATAGTAAGTTTTATTGCATTGTATTTTTATTATGCATCTGTTGTTGTGTAATTCTATAATTGTATGTCCTTTTAAATGGACTGAATTTGCCAAAAGAACATATCTCATTATATTATCACTCTATGTAAACAAAAGGAAAATCATTCTTTTCTTAACTCTATCCAAGATAATAATTATGAAAAAATTTAACATTTTATTTCCTATCTCTCCAACACCCCATTGCAATGTGATTTAAGACAACTCAGTATGACCAAGAGAAGTTAAAGAACTGGGGGTGGAGCACATGACAAAATGTCTGACAGGACTTGACAGTGAGAATTAGTAGGAAGTACAATACTAATACTGCAGCCCAGAGGCAGAACATTTCTTCACTTTCTGCAATGAGATTTTTTTTAGTGAAATTTTTTTTAAATAAAATTTAAATTAGGCAGTTACTAGGGATGGGCGAATGTGTAAATTTTCGAATTTCGAATGTTATTACCAGAAATTCGAATTCTAAATCCGAATGTCGATAAGAAAACGAATATTCTCAAAAATTCAAAAATCGAATGGTTATTTACAGTTTTCGAATGTCACTTTCGAATTCGAATGTTTATAATTATATCGAATGTTCACATTCGAAATTTCGAATTTAACATTCTATTTAACAAATACTATTCAGAAGTTCAATAGTTCATGTGATAGGGCGGGAATTTAGTAAATTGATACATAATAGATACAAATATATAATTTCAAATGTTTCCATATAGAATATTGCATAATTTGAATATTACATTTAAAGAAAGCATTAGAAATACTATTACAAACATATAAATTCGAATTTTTCGTATTCGAATATAATTCGAATTTTTCGAATTTGAATATAAATTCAAATTTTTCGAATTCGAATATTGCATAATTCGAATATTACATTTAAAGAAAAAGCATTAGAAATACTATTTACAATCTAAATTCAAATTTTTTGAATTCGAATACACGTATTGCATAATTCGAATATTACATTTAAAGAAAAAGCATTAGAAATACTATTACAATCTAAATTCGAATTTTTCGAATTCGAATATTGCATAATTCGAATATTACATTTAAAGAAAAAGCATTAGAAATACTATTACAATCTAAATTCGAATTTTTCAAATTCGAATATTGCATAATTTGAATATTACATTTTTCGAAAAGAATATTTTCGAATGTAATTGTAAAATTCAAAAACGAACATTCGAAAATTGAATGTTAGAATGTTATGTAAACATTCGAAAATTCGATTCGAACGAACGAATGTGTTAAAATTCGTGCCGTTTTTCGAATGTTGCGAAACATTCGCCCATCCCTAGCAGTTACACAAAAGCACCAGTTCAATTGCGATGTGTTGATTATTTGGAGAATAAAGCATTTTTTAAAGTTGTATAATATAGTGCAGCAGTTTAAAAAAAAGCCTGAGAGCCAGTCAACAATAAATGTGCTACTGCTTTGCAGCGCTGCTCCGTATTTAACTGTTCTCTTCAAACAGCACTTTGTTTTAGATGCTCTGTGTTAAGGACAGTTTACACAGTGCAACCAGAGCACAGTGTTGTTTGAAAAGAACAGCCTGATGCAGAGCAGCACTGCTAAGTGAAAGATCCAACAGTTCCTGCATGTGCTCCATTCTTTCTGCAGACATGCTGCATTTTCTGCAATGGCATCTCAGATCACAGCATCTTCTGCCTTGGGGTACTGCAGTATGCAATTTAACTTATATTTAAACAAATTATATTTAATATTTCTTTCAGGAGAAAATATTGTTTCAAATAAATTATAAAAACAAAGATTATAATATATTTGTAAAGTTGTGATATGGCCCCACTTAAATAGATTGTCTACCGTTATGTTGTATAGATCTGGGATGATTCATATTTAAGGTGCAACTGTAACACCCACAGAGCTAATTGTACTAAATGCTTGTGCTGAATGAATAGCACATATGTAATAACTTAAACAGCTGATCTGTATCGCATGAATTGTTATGTGTGCCTTTAATTATACCATACGTACAGTTAATCAGAACCATTACTTATTATTATCTGTCTAAACCATTTAATATACTTTTTACAGACACTGCCAGAGTACTGAGAGATATCAGTTATTGATGTAACTGGAGTGAATAAGGGAATCTTCTTCCTGAGCACAGACATTGGAGCCTGTTATCAGCATGAACTCATATGTGTTAGGTGAGTAAAATAGATATTATGCTGACTTTAATTACTGGGAATATAGAATAGATCACTCATTAAACAAATATAAACTATTATTTTTATATCTGCATCTTTTAAGAACATTTAAGAGCAACATCCATTGGGCTGAGGAGTAGGGTAAAAAATACTACTCCCCCCTCTGTTCTTTTAGACAGATCATGTCTAACAACTGCCTAACCTCACCCCCTGAACTGGTTCATTACTCAGAACATGGTCAACTCCACCTTAATCTGCCCTGACCTCGCTCATGGAACACCCACAACTCCCCCAGTGTTCCACACCCCAGAACAACCACTGATTTATGTGCTTAACAATTTTACAGTGAGTATTATGAAACTAATAAAGTTTTTGGCTGTTTATATAAATAGAACAACCACAGCTGAAAGCGAAAGATTATCATAAGGTCACTGCTTCTTACCCTCTCAAAACATCTCACACTGATTATTAGTCATTATGTTCTCACCCAACTGGATGAGCATATGCTGGTCAGGGCTGTATGTGCATTTGCTTGTGCAATGTTAAATGAGGGTGGTGGATGCCACCTCCCCTTGCCCAGAATACAGATGTACTTGTTCCCTGGCTGAGAACATTCTCCACATGCACCTTGTTTAATTGGGCCATATAAATTGTTTTCATCAGTAATCAGTAATTTAGGTACTATGGTGTAGTAATGTTTACATTCTATGTCATGCTTTTTAATTTGTGATTTACAGGTAAATAAATGTAAAAATACAAAACAGGAGACATTGGAGTATAAAAAAATGTTTTTTATTGAGATGGATTATATTATAAAGAATAAACATTCTTATTTTTCTTCCTTTTCTTTTTATGTAGACAAACACGTCAATAGTTCATATCCATCCTTCACTACAGGAAGCATCAGAATGATACCGCAAACTCCAATAGTCTTAGACACTAATGACTATTCACAAACATTGGGGAAATCACAGCAGATATTTATAGAAGATGGTGACTTGGCAGGAACTGGGAAGCAATCATTATGTACAGAGAGTAATTTAGTCATCAAACAAGAGGACAACATTTATGCCTTATCTAGTGAAATTATTATCCCAGAGGATAAACCACACAAATTTACTGAGTTATCAAAACATATTAAAGAAGGGAAAAGTCTACAGTCTAGCCAAATGATTCATACAAAGGAGAAACCTTTCCAATGTACAGAATGTGAGAAAAGCTTTAGATGGAAGTCTCATCTACTAGAACACTTCAAAATTCACACAGGTGAGAAACCACACACATGTTCTGAGTGCAGCAAATGTTTTACACAAATGGATTGTCTGAAAACTCCTAAAAAGATTCACACAGGAGAAAATCTTTTAACATGTACAGAGTGCGGAAAAAGTTTTACACAAAAGAGTAGTCTGATAAATCATGAAAGGATTCACACAGGGGAAAAGCCTTTCACATGTACAGAGTGTGGAAAAAGTTTTACACAGAAAGGTCATCTGAAAATTCATGAAAGGGGTCACACAGGAGAAAAGCCTTTCACATGTACAGAGTGTGGAAAATGTTTTACACTAAAGACTAATCTTAAAACTCATGAAAGGAGTCACACAGGAGAAAAGCCTTTCACATGTACAGAGTGTGGAAAAAGTTTTACAGAAATGAGTAGTCTGAAATATCATGAAATGATTCACACAGGGGAAAAGCCTTTCACATGTACAGAGTGTGGAAAAGGTTTTACACAAAAGAGTGATCTGGAAACTCATGAAAGGATTCACACAGGAGAAAAGCCTTACATTTGTACAGAGTGTGGAAAAGGTTTTACACGAAAGACTTATCTGAAAAAGCATGAAAGGATTCACACAGGGGAAAAGCCTTTCAAATGTACAGAGTGTGGAAAAGGTTTTACACAGAAAGGTCATCTGAAAATTCATTAAAGGAGTCACACAGGAGAAAAGCCTTTCACATGTACAGAGTGTGGAAAATGTTTTACACTAAAGACTAATCTTAAAACTCATGAAAGGAGTCACACAGGAGAAAAGCCTTTCACATGTAAAGAGTGTGGAAAATGTTTTACACTAAAGACTAATCTTAAAACTCATGAAAGGAGTCACACAGGAGAAAAGCCTTTCATATGTACAGAGTGTGGAAAAAGTTTTACAGAAATGAGTAGTCTGAAATATCATGAAATGATTCACACAGGGGAAAAGAGGACAAACTCTCTAAATAGAATCATCAAAAAGGATCCTATTGTAAATAATACTTTCTAATCCCAGTTATAAAAGCCCCAGATTGGAAGTGCTCTCTTGCTGTCCTCTGTTCCTCTATATATGTGCACCTCAGTTTCTGTCATATGGATATGATAGAATACAAACACCACACAGGAAGATACAGATCTGCCCTCATACCGACCAGTTTACACAACCATTCACCACCAAAGCACCCCAGTGTTGTTTATTAATACGCCAGTGTTAGGATTTGTACGTTTTATTTACATCGGGAATAAAATAATTATATTTACAGAATAAAGGAGTCTTTATATGAATAAAGTGTTAGAGAATTATATAAACAAGAATATCAGTCTCAAATGCTTGACATCTGGGAGATATATTCAATGTGCACATCATGTGGATAAACCTTTGCTTAGCATTGTACATGTTATATACCAGAGGAATTACTGAGGGGAAACTTATTTTATTTAATGAGACACAATATCAGTAACCGGTACATACATCATCATAATCAGTTTAATTTAAATGGCTACTATAACCTACATGTATACTGGGTATGTAATATGTATGTCATGTTCTGTAACTTGATATTATATCTCTTAGATGTTTTCATGTTAGTTAGAAGCCACAAGAACTGATAATGGCACATACTGTATATATAAAGGGAACATTATATGTCTGATAATTCCTTTGTATCAAGAGCACAAGTGTTAGGTATATTTATACCATTGTGTGCATATATCATATTATGCAGCTTTTTACTATATAACAATGTACAATGTTTTTTCATGCAATAAAAAGTGATTGTTATCCAGACCAATATTTCTTTCTAATGACACGGTGAGTCCACTGATCATCAAAATTACTATTGGGAATATCACTCCTGGCCTGCAGGAGGAGGCAAAGAGCACTACAGCCAAAGCTGTTAAATACCCTCCCCTTACCCATAGCCCCCAGTCACTTTCTTTGCTTGTAGTTGCATGGAGGTGGTAAAGTTAGGTATTTGATTCTTCAATCAAGAGTTTTTATTTTTTTAAAGCAGAGCAAGTTTGCTTTGTTTTTTCTTTGGGGGTTTAGCTGTAGTCCACTTCAGTCTCTTCATAGAGCAGTGGTGGTTTTTTAAGCTGTTGGGAACTTGGGGGGTATAATCCCCTCTGCCCCTCCCAGGACGTGAATGCTGCCCTTTTTGGTAAAAGACTATGTAGGTTTACTTAGTTTTTTTTTATTTTTTTGTCCACAGGTCCTTGTTAGGAAGGAATCCTTTCAGGCCTAGTGAGCTGCCTTGCTGCAGGGCAGTCTGTTATGCCAGGGTACTTGTGAAGATTATTAAATAATATATAGTATTTATATATATAGTTGTTAAGACCACAGGATTAATTATATATGAGACTAGTTGCATCAGTTTTATTTACTATAGATTGCAGCCCTCTCTGCCAGATGGTCTTGGCTGAATAAAACAACTACCACTTATTTTAGTTACATAGGATGCATCACAGACCTTTGTCCTATTTCATCAAAGGAAATTGCTTTCAAAGTAATCTTAGAAAGGTCACTTCAAAAGAAACACTATCTGGAAATGTGTAATAAAATTTCCTATCAGATCACTAGACTTCCTTATAAGAAGAAGGGAGCCTAGCTGATACAAGTGACAAGTTTTGTGGGAAAGTGACCATTCACACTTCAATGCAAATTGATGCCTGCAGTGTCAGATAAACATGTGCTGAACCAAACAAAAACACATGTTTGTATTGTACTTTTCAAATTCATCTTTAAAATACAGCCTGTATAATTTTAAATACTGTATACAAATATGTACCTGAAAACCTAAGAAGCAGTGACTAATAGTAACATATCAGATAAATATTTTGCTGAGCTGATAAATACTGCAATTAGATGTATAAATGTTTAATATTTTTAACAACATTATTTATGTCAATTCAGACCTGCATCTGGTGTTTCAGGCACTCAAAATGTATTAGAAATATGAAACCACGTATGTCTACTGACCTCAAGGTATGTATGAGATATTAAGATCATGGCTGAGAAAGTAAGTGAATCCATGATGAAGATATTATAATCCTTTTAAATTGTTTCATATAAAATATGATTTTTAAACACATTTTGTATGTATTATAAGTATATTATACTTTAACGTTTGGTCTTGTAATGATCAGAAAAATAAATGACACTGTGCGGACCATAAATGAAACATATGATTTATTAATACGAGAGATTATAATATGTTGGATATAAACAATATAAGGAGATATTTGGATTGTAGAAATGATTAATGTTGAGACTGTATTAGCAGTTTTCTGCTGCCCCCTAGGGGATTAGAAATGGTATGAGAGCCAAATAAATTGTTTATTAAAACACATGCAAATCCACATAGCCAATTAAATGTTTCGAATCTAGGGGCAGACCAGGGAAAAGCTCCGTTAAGGGTCAATTGAATTCAAATCACCAATGATTAAGATTATATAAGCTCAATGCAAGAGGAGAGAGAAAAGGCTGGCTGACATCTGCTGAACTCTGGTGACTGAATAACTGCTGCCAAATTGGAACACGGTCATTGTTAAGCAAATTAGGCTACTTTTCTTATCCACATTGTAAATACCCTTATTTTCATATGAGGTGAAACTAGGAAGATTGGAATAATAAATTGGCTCATGTTGGTAATGTATGATGTCTATAATTTGATATTTTAAAGCAAATACATTCATTATTGCTACAATCAAATTGCAGTTATTAGATTTAAAAGGGGATTTTTTATTTTAGCTTGCATTCATAGTCCTGTTTGTTTTAAAAATAATCTTTTGTTTGCCAAGTAATTTATCTTTGCAAATATATATCTATATTTTAGAATTTGTCTTACTTATAGATAATTAAGAATTTATTTCAGCTTAGATAAATTGGCATATAAACTGACTGTTTGCAGTAAGAATATATATTATTTCTGGTGTTTTAATTAGAGTTGTATAAAATCATTTGTGGGCTAAATAGCTTAGTATAGTTGTCTGGAAGTTAGTGACCCATACTGTGATATTTCATAGTGGTATTTAAATTTGGGAGACTATTGTGAATAAGGTAATTTTTATGATCTTTGCATAGCATATTATAATAGTTCAAACGTGTATAGTTTGATTCATCTCTGGTTTTCTATAAATATAATTCAATGTGTCTATAAATTTTAACTAATATAAAGAACTTAGGAATTTACATTAATTTTATTATTTTGTATATGCATTTTATTGGGGGTTTGTTTTAAAGAATCATTATTAAAAATATTGTTTTATAACCCTGCCATATACTGACAGTTTGGAGGTAAATGCTATTTTTATTTTTCTGCTAGCACAGGAAAGAATTTGGCACTTATGGGGTTAATCCTGCTTGTGTGCAGGTTCTTTATTTTGGCAGTTCTTATTGTATGTGGGCCACTGTGTGAGGATTGTTTATTATTTAGGCTCATGTTTTGGTGCTTTATTGCATAGTTTTTCATTGCATATGAGGTGAGGCATTCATTTTTATTTTTTGAGTGCTGTGGTTTCTGGGGAGCATATCTCACTCTCTCTGTTCCTCCCTGCGGTTGTTTATGATTTAGTGTAATGCCGACCGGGAGGTGGTGTGGCACGCCCATGATGGGCGGCGCTTTCTTTGGTGCGAGTTTTTTGCACGTTATCCCTTCAGTGCTACGGAGCTGTGGTGGTGTGAACAGCTTGTCTGTTGCGGTCTGCTGGATTCAGATTGTAGTCTGGATTTTGCATCTTGTTCCAGTTGGAGGAGGTCAGGTAAGCACCTTAGCAAAAGTTTGTTGAGGTGTAGAGGTGTTTTGCAGGGGTCCTGGTTTCATTGCCTGTATTTTAGATAAAGGGATACAGCGTTTTTGTTTTTTCTTTTATTTGCTAACATTACTTAAAGAGACAGTAACTTTTTTTTTCCCAGTCAAATTTAATTTGTGTGTATAATGGACCAAGAGGACTTGCAAGCTGTGACCTGTAATTTATGCTTAGATACTAATGTAGAGCCTCCTATCCCTTTCTGTCTCTCATGTATAGAGAGGGCTGTTCAGTATAGGGATAGGCTTTTTGATCCTGAGCCTTCATTTTCCAGGGAGACTGTGGTTCAGGAGCCTCCTGTTCAAGCTGTAACACAGCTTTCTCCCCAATCATCCCAATCTCAATCCTCTTCACATGCAGTGCCCTGCGTTTCATCTCAAGTTGTTTTTTCTTTGCAGGATATGGCTACTCCTATATCCTCTGCTGTAACTGAGGCTTTGTCTGCTTTTCCTGAGGATAAACCACACACATTTACTGAGTTATCAAAACATATTAAGGAAGGGAAAAGTCTACAGTCTAACCAAATTATTCATACAAAGGAGAAACCTTTCCAATGTACAGAATGTGAGAAAAGCTTTAGATGGAAGTCTCATCTACTAGAACACTTCAAAATTCACACAGGTGAGAAACCACACACATGTACTGTGTGCAGCGAATATTTTACACAAATGGATTGTCTGAAAATTCCTAAAAAGATTCACACAAGAGAAAATCCTTTCACATGTACAGAGTGCGAAAAACGTTTTACACAAAAGAGTAGTCTGAGAAATCATGAAAGAATTCACACAGGGGAAAATCCTTTCACATGTACAGAGTGTGGAAAAAGTTTTATACAAAAGAGTCATCTGAAAAGTCATGAATGGAGTCACACAGGGGAAAAACCTTTCACATGTACAGAATGTGGGAAATGTTTTACAGAAAAGAGTAGTCTGAAAACTCATGAAAGGATTCACACAGGAGAAAAGCCTTTCACATGTACAGAGTATGGAAAATGTTTTACAGAAAAGAGTGATCTGGAAAGGCATGAAAGGAGTCACACAGGGGAAAAGCCTTTCACATGCACAGAGTGTGGGAAATGTTTTACAGAAAAGAGTAGTCTGAAAACTCATGAAAGGATTCACACAGGAGAATGAGAGTGGAGGGCCCTCTAGTGGGCCTGTAACAACATTAAGGGATTATCAACTTGAAGTCTGGAGAGTGCTAGGGTGTTTTTGTTACAATGTTGCAGGAGAGGAGCGGTGTTTTGTGCTTACCTTTATAGGGTCCTGCAGCAGTGTATCCGGCCTCTTTCTGGTTCCAGACTTCGAGGAGAAAGTTTTCTTGTGATCTGTGCTTGAGTGATGGAGAGATCTAGAAGGAAGTCGGTGCTTCCTAAGCGATTTAGGGAGGTGGTGGAGGTTGCAGCTAGGAAGAAGGGACCTGCAATGCATAGAGAGGATGATATGTCAGATGATGCGGTACCCCCTACACCCCAAAAAACACCACCTAGCAGGAGCTTTAATAAAGGGAAGGGCCCCAAGAGAGGTGGGGGTGGTGGGCCTAGCCCTTATAAACAGGCCCAATCCAGTGGGGGTCAAAATGTGGATGAAGGCCCCAGTACAAGGTGTAGCACACCTGCCCCAGGGTTGCCCCAGGTTTGTTCATCTCCCAGGGGGAGGCATGTGGCCAGGGGGGATCATGGGGGCCTAGAAGGGAGGCCTACAGGCCCAGTAGTGGTAGTGGGGCCGGATAGGGAGAGGGGCCTGACGTCTGAGGCAGGGCCTGCTTCTGATTATAGGCCCGGGGAGCAGATGGGGTCAGATGGGGCGCTAGGCCTAGCGCCTACGATGTTACCGGTTCTCCCGCCGGCTGCCATGGCGGCGGTTCTGGCCCTGGCCCAATCCTTGGCGTCAGTGGTGGTACGATCTGGCCAGGGCCGGGCAGGAGCTGTTTCTGTGGCTGCCGGGGGGAGTGGTGAGGCCTGCGGTGAGGCGATTGCGGAGTGCGCAGCAGGCCCTCCCTCCATAGATGGCAGCTCTTGCGATAGTTCCACCTCACGTGCTTCCAGTGAGGATCGCGGCCGCCATCTTGGAGGGAGGGATGAAGGAGCCAGGGATGGACCTCCCGACCGGAGCAGCCCAGGTAACTTGGGGAGGCTCCGGTTCGCGGGGAGGGCTCCGAAGGCCACAGGGAGGGTCCGGGAGGCTTCAGGGCTCTTTCCTGGGGTGTCGGGTGCAGCGCAAGCGGAGGATGATGCGGGTAGGCCCAGAGCAAGCGCGCATGCGCAGAGGGCAGTAGGTGCGCATGTTGTGAGGGCTGAGGCAGAGGATGGTGCAGGTAGGCCTGGAACAAGCGCGCATGCACTGAGGGCAGTAGGTGCGCATGTGGAGAGGGCTGAGGCAGCGGATGGAGCGGGTAGGCCCGGAACCAGCGCGCTTGCGCAGAGGGAGCTAAGGGTGCATATGGAAAGGAGGAATGTACTGCCGGCTGTGAATGGGGGAATGCAGCAGCAGGGGAGTTTAGCTGGGGAGCATGTGGGGAGGACACGTGCTAGGAACACAGACCAAATTGCGGGAAGTGTGCATGGAGCTGTGTATGGTGCTCCTATGAATGCCCAGAACTTGGGAAATAGGGCTGGAATGCATGTTAATCAAGGAGTGTGTATGGAGGAAATGATTAAAAGGGCATTGCATGCGGCAATGCGGGATGCGGGTATGATGGCTTCACCTGGGTTCAGTGAGAACGCCCAGGGGGGTCCTGGTCAGGAGGCAATCATTTCTAGGGCAGTGGCGAACGCGCTGGGCATGAATGCAGGGGGGTTGCAGAGTGGGGCTCAGGCGGGGGCTTCCATCGGGGTCCCTCCTGTGAACCAGATGTCTCCCCAAGTTGGTTTGTCTCCCCAGGTTACAGCGGCAGCAGAGACAGTGGCGGCTGCGAGATCACTCAATGCGCTGGTGGTGGTGGGGCCCAGCAGGGAACAGCAGAGGGAGGCTGATCCCGTCCAGATGACAACGGCGGACGCTGGCAGACCGGCTGGGGGTGAGTCTTTTGTTCTAAACACTACACACGCTGACACGGACACTTCCTCTAGCGGGACAGGTTCAGATAGCGGGGAGGACCTAGGACTAGTGGGAAAAGGGCAGCGTAGGATGTTTAGATGGATCAAAAAGATGGCAGCGAATCAGGCAAAGGGGAGGTCTGGGGGTCCAGGGCAGGCAGAGGGGATAGCTGGGCCATCAGGCACAGGCCCAAATATGCCCTTGGAGACACCAGTTCCACGCAAAGTTGCGGCGCAGGGAGACACATATCCCTGCCTGGTGCACTCCCTTTACGGTCATCTTAAGGCAAAAGTTATTAAAAAGATTCAGGAGGGCCGATACGTAAATATTTTTGAGCTCTCGCTGGATGCGTTCAGGGCCAAGGAGCGGGCAATGGACGGATCTGGTCCTAAACGGGTGCATAGGCCAGAGACCTATGAAGAATGGTTGAAATGCTTCAGGGTCCTGGTGTCCTGCTATGTGGATAGGTGGCCCTTACAGGGGCACAACTTGTTTAAATACCAGGACACCATTGAGGACATACATGTCAGGTTTAAAGAAGGTGCATGGCGTGAGTACGACATGGTCTTCCGTAGAAAAATGGTTGGCAACCCCCTGCTACATTTTGGGACACAGGACATGCATCTGTGGTCCAAATTGGGCTTGGAGGGGGCATCCCCCCTCCCCTCCCCTGCGCAACAGGTGCAGGGGCGGATTGGGCAGAAGCAGGGGAGAAGGGGCAGTGAGTGCTGGAAATTCCAGGACAAATTGTGTGACAGAGGGAGCAACTGTTCCTTTCGGCACATCTGCAAATACTGCTGAGGGCCCCACCCAGGAGCGCAATGCGGAAAAAGGAAGGACCAGGGACAAGCCAGGCCGGCCATTAAGCTGGGAGCTGGAGTTAAGGGCCCCAACACCGCTTAACCTGTCAGCCATGATGCCATGGCTGGCGGATTACCCGGATCAGGAGTCAGCGGAGCTGCTCCGGGACGGGTTGGGTGGGGGCTTTCTGATACCAGTATGGGGTATGGTGCTGGGGTCTGGGGTTCATAGGAACCTGAAGACGGCCTATGAGTTCCCACAGGTGGTTAGGGACAAATTGGCTAAGGAGGTTGCGATGGGCCGGGTGTCCGGTCCCTTCGCAGTTATGCCTATAGCGGACCTTGTGGTCTCCCCCCTGGGGGTCGTTCCTAAGAATGAGGCAGGAAAGTTCAGATTGATTCATCACCTGTCCTTCCCTAAGGGTTCATCAGTGAACGACGCGATTGATCCGGAACTTAGCACATTGCACTATCAATCGTTTGATGAGGCGCTGGCGTTGGTGCGGATGAAGGGCCCCGGAGCTTTCATGGCGAAGCTGGACATTGAGTCAGCTTTCAGATTATTGCCACTACACCCCTCAGCCTTTAGGCTTATGGGGATGAAGTTCGAGGGGGCATTCTATGTGGGCAGGTTCTTGCCCATGGGGTGTTTGCTGTCATGCTCGCTGTTTGAGTGTTTCAGCTCATTCCTGCATTGGGTGGTGCAGGTGGCGTCTGGGGGTGGGTTTGTGGCCCACTACCTGGATGATTTTCTGTTGGTAGGGAAAGCACGAAGCACGGAGTGTGCGCGGCTCATGTGTGTAATGAGGGACATAACAGACAGGTTCGGAGTCCCCCTGGCTGCTGACAAGACGGAGGGCCCGTGCACGTGCCTTACTTTCTTGGGTATAGAGATTGATACGGTCAGGGCCCTATGCAGATTGCCGGACGATAAGGTGGAGCGTATGCAACATATGGTGCGGCTAGTGCAGGGGCAGGAGAGAGTGGCGAGAAGGGATGTTCAATCCCTGTTGGGTTTGCTGAATTTTGCAGGAAGGGCAATTCCAATGGGAAGGGTCTTTAACAGGCGCCTTGAAGGGCAACTGAAAGGGCCAATTGGCAGTGGCAAATGGGTCAGAATCTCGCAGGAGGTGCGGGAGGATCTGGGAGTGTGGGACACATTTTTGGCACACTTCAACAGGGTTTGCCAGTGGAGGCACCCGACGGTTTCTAATCAGGTGTTACACCTGTTCACTGATGCGGCAGGCGGTTTCGGGTATGGAGCATACCTGGATGGTGAATGGAGTGCGGGGCCATGGCCTCACGAATGGGTGGAGGCGGGCTGGGTCAAGAATTTGACTTTGCTGGAGCTCTTCCCCATTGTGGCTGCGGTGGAAATTTGGGGAAGGAGACTGGCTAATAGATCAGTGGTGTTTTGGTCGGACAATCTGAGTGTGGTGTACGCCATTAATAGATTGTCCGCATCCTCCCCAGGGGTAGTGTGCTACTTGAGACACCTGGTGTTGCGCTGCTTGGAGCTCAACATCACGTCCACGGCCAAACACGCCCCGGGGGTGCATAACATCATCGCTGATGCACTCTCTCGATTCAACTGGGAGCAGTTTAGGAAGGCAGCGCCCAGGGCCGCGAAGGAGGGTCTAACATGCCCGTCTTTTCTTTGGCAGCTGTTCCAGGTTGGGAGGGGATCCTCCCCCTAATCAGAGCGTCGTTGGCACCAAAGACTTGGTCTACATACGTCAGTCACTGGAGCAAATGGGTGGCGTTCTGCCAACAGATGGGAGTACGGGTGGAAGACACGTCCAGGGTGCAGGTACTGGAATGGTTGGCTCATATGAGGATAGGAGGGGCTAGCAAAATGGGTGCAGCAAGCAAACTAGCAGCATTAGCGTTCTTTAATAAGGCGTTGGGCTATGTTGACCATTCCAGGTCATTTTTGGTCCGACAGGTGCTGAAAGGTTGGGGCAGGGTTTCCCCCCATCCGAAGGATCGGAGGGAGCCTATAACGTCAGGGCGGTTACCGGAAATCGCGAGACAATTGCAATCGGTTTGTAAGTCGGACTATGAAAAGCTCCTTTACGGGTAGGGGAGTTGGTGTCCTCCTCCAAACGTAAGGGAACGGGGGGCATCCTTGCCGAGCATGTGCGTTGCTCGGGCGAGGGGCTGCTCCTGTTTGTGCCTTGATCCAAGATGGATCAGGAAGGAAAGGGAGCGTGGCTACCGCTGGCGAGGCATACATTTGTAGAGTGCTGCCCGGTGCGATGCGTAGAGGAATTTCAAAGAGTGAGACCTCAAAGTAGCAGGCCGTTTTTAGTGCATGAGGACGGTAGCGCCTTGTCACTTTTACAGTTTCGCAGGATACTCGCGAAAACGGCAGAGATGGCGGGGCTGGATCCAAAAAAGATTGCCCCACACTCTTTCCAGATTGGGGCAGCTACCAGCGCGGCGGCGGCTGGGACATCGGCTGCAGAAATTAAAAGGTTGGGTAGATGGAAGTCAACCCAATACAAAAGATATATTAGACCCACTTAGTAAAGGGGGTGGATGGAAGTCAACCCAATACAAAAGATATATTAGACCCACTTAGTAAAGGGGGGCTGGGGCACACATCCATCAGGGGTTGGGTGCCAGGGCATTACTAGTGTGGGTAAAGGGGTCTGTGGGACTTGATTGAAAGGGGCATGACGGGTAATGTGGTTTGATCTATTTTGCCAGGTGTAAGAGGTGGCAATCCCCCTCCGGTTCGGGTATGGATTGTCGGACATTCCTACATCCATTGGGCGTTCATCAGGGCGCTGCCGTCAACGGAAGGACAGCAACTTGGATTCGCAATGTCCAGGGTGAACTTCCGATGGTTAGGGCGCAGGGGCCTTACGTGGGCAGATCTGCCGGCCTTATTGCAGGAGGCGCACAAGAGGTGGGGGCAGCCTAATGTGATAGTGCTGCACCTCGGGGGAAATGACTTGGGGTCTCTCCCCGCATTGGATTTGATAAAACGCATGATTGCAGACTTGAAGTGGGTGCACACATGGCTTACAAATGTTAAGTTGGGCTGGTCTAATGTGGTCGCACAACTACATTGGAGGTGTATTGTGACCCAGAAGGCCGCGTACAATGTACGCAAAAAGGTTAACCGGTAGATGGGAAGGACGGTCACGGCCTTAGGGGGCTTTGTGGTCAGACACGAGCTCCTAACGGCTGACAGGAAGGATCTGTTCCGCCCTGATGGTGTCCACCTGACAGATGTTGGTTTGGATATCTTCTTAAAAGACATCAGGAGTGCTCTATTGTTAGTTATTTAAAAAAAAAAAAAAGTGTTATAATTGGTTAATAATGCTATGTATTATAGTTGCCTGTTGGCTTATTGGTTTGGCGGCAAGAGTACGCCTGGCTCTTGTGGCGGGTGGTCAAGGCCCTGGGGAGCGGGCACAGAAGGAGAAGAGTGACGGTCAAGAAAGGGGAGGGGTTACGCCCGCCTAGGCGCCGGCTTGGGGGGTCCCCTCCCTTGCGAGTACAGGCTGAAAATCTCTTATTTCCACAGCTCTCTTTTTGTGCCATTGGGCGTGAACAGGCGGGTGTCACGCTGCAAACACCGAAAGGGGCCTTGACCAGCTGCTGATAGGGGTTAGGTTAGGGTGAGATGCCGCCAACGGATTGTTTAACAAACTTGTTGCCAAGTTTGGAAGTTAATTTATTTGAGTGCCTGCGATGGTATTAAATATCATCGCAGGCGCAAGTTAATCGTTTATGTTAAATAAACGTGACCGTGACTGGTCTTTTTTTCTCTCCCAACTATGTATCTAGTCTATTTATTTCTTATAAAGTATAAGGTTATAAAGCAAGTCGTAAGATGGAATAGGGGGTTAAGACCTTATGAGAGTGGAGGGCCCTCTAGTGGGCCTGTAACAACATTAAGGGATTACCAACTTGAAGTCTGGAGAATGCTAGGGTGTTTTTGTTACAATGTTGCAGGAGAGGAGGCAGTGTTTTGTGCTTACCTTTATAGGGTCCTGCAGCAGTGTATCCGGCCTCTTTCTGGTTCCAGACTTCGAGGAGAAAGTTTTCCCCGCCCACCCAGCCCCTGGGATGAAGAAGTGAGTGGCGGCAACGAAGCGGCAGCATGAGGGTGAGTGAACCCGGCCAGGGTAGGTTTAATTGAGCTAGCCTTTTGTAAGCCCGGGTTGTTAAGATAGCCACCCACCCACATCAGGAGGGTTGTACGATTCGCTTGATGGGGGGGTGCCCTACTGGGTTGGGTGGAGATGCCCTAGCTGGCGGGTGGTCAAGGCCCTGGGGAGCGGGCACAGAAGGAGAAGAGTGATGGTCAAGAAAGGGGAGGGGTTACGCCCACCTAGGCGCCAGGTTGGGGGGTCCCCTCCCTTGCGAGTACAGGCTGAAAATCTCTTATTTCCACTGCTCTCTTTTTGTGCCATTGGGCGTGAACAGCCGGGTGTCACACTGCAAACACCGAAAGGGGCCTTGACCAGCTGCTGATAGGGGTTAGGTTAGGGTGAGATGCCGCCAACGGATTGTTTAACGAACTTGTTGCCAAGTTTGGAAGTTAATTTATTTGAGTGCCTGCGATGGTATTAAATATCATCGCAGGCGCAAGTTAATCGTTTATGTTAAATAAACGTGACCGTGACTGGTCTTTTTTTTTCTCCCAACTATGTGTCTAGTCTGTTTATTTCTTATAAAGTATAAGGTTATAAAGCAAGTCGTAAGATGGAATAGGGGGTTAAGACCTTATGAGAGTGGAGGGCCCTCTAGTGGGCCTGTAACAACATTAAGGGATTACCAACTTGAAGTCTGGAGAATGCTAGGGTGTTTTTGTTACAATGTTGCAGGAGAGGAGGCAGTGTTTTGTGCTTACCTTTATAGGGTCCTGCAGCAGTGTATCCGGCCTCTTTCTGGTTCCAGACTTCGAGGAGAAAGTTTTCCCCGCCCACCCAGCCCCTGGATGAAGAAGTGAGTGGCGGCAACGATGCGGCAGCATGAGGGTGAGTGAACCCGGCCAGGGTAGGTTTAATTGAGCTAGCCTTTTGTAAGCCCGGGTTGTTAAGATAGCCACCCACCCACATCAGGAGGGTTGTACGATTCACTTGATGGGGGGGTGCCCTACTGGGTTGGGTGGAGATGCCCTAGCTGGCGGGTGGTCAAGGCCCTGGGGAGCGGGCACAGAAGGAGAAGAGTGGTGGTCAAGAAAGGGGAGGGGTTACGCCCACCTAGGCGCCGGCTTGGGGGGTCCCCTCCCTTGCGAGTACAGGCTGAAAATCTCTTATTTCCACAGCTCTCTTTTTGTGCCATTGGGCGTGAACAGCCGGGTGTCACGCTGCAAACACCGAAAGGGGCCTTGACCAGCTGCTGATAGGGGTTAGGTTAGGGTGAGATGCCGCCAACGGATTGTTTAATGAACTTGTTGCCAAGTTTGGAAGTTAATTTATTTGAGTGCCTGCGATGGTATTAAATATCATTGCAGGCGCAAGTTAATCGTTTATGTTAAATAAACGTGACCGTGACTGGTCTTTGTTTTTCTCCCAACTATGTGTCTAGTCTGTTTATTTCTTATAAAGTATAAGGTTATAAAGCAAGTCGTAAGATGGAATAGGGGGTTAAGACCTTAAAGCCTTTCACATGTGCAGAGTGTGGAAAATGTTTTACAGAAAAGAGTAGTCTGAAAACTCATAAAAGGATTCACATAGGAGAAAAGCCTTTCACATGTACAGAGAATGGAAAAAGTTTTACACAAAAGAGTTATCTGGAAAGGCATGAAAGGAGTCACACAGGGGAAAAGCCTTTCATATGTACAGAGTGTGGAAAAAGTTTTACACAAATGGATCATCTGAAAACTCATGAAAGGATTCACACAGTAGAAAAGTCTTTCACATATACAGAGTGTGGAAAATGTTTTACAGAAAAGAGTAGTCTGATAAATCATGAAAGGATTCACACAGGAGAAAATCCTTTAACATGTACAGAGTGCGGAAAAAGTTTTACACAAAAGAGTAGTCTGATAAATCATGAAAGGATTCACACAGGGGAAAAGCCTTTCACATGTACAGAGTGTGGAAAAAGAGTTACACAAAAGAGTGATCTGAAAAGTCATGAAAGAATTCACACAGTAGAAAAGCCTTTCACATGTACAGAGTGTGGGAAATTTTTTACACAAATGAGTAGTCTGAAATATCATGAAAGGAGTCACACAGGGGAAAAGCCTTTCACATGTACAGAGTGTGGAAAAAGTTTTACAGAAAAGAGTAGTCTGAAAACTCATGAAATGATTCACACAGGAGGAAAGCTTTTCACATGTACAGAGTGTGGAAAAAGTTTTACACAGGGGAAAAGCCTTTCACATGTACAGAGTGTGGAAAAAGTTTTACACATAAGAGTAGTCTGAAAACTCATGAAAGGATTCACAAGGGAAGAAACCTTTCACATGTTTAGAAAGTGAAAAAAATGTTTTTTATTGAAATCAGGTAACACCAAATATTTACATACAAATAAACTTTATATACACAAAGAGGACAAACTCTCTAAATAGAATCATCAAAAAGGATCCTATTGTAAATAATACTTTCTAATCCCAGTTATAAAAGCCCCAGATTGGAAGTGCTCTCTTGCTGTCCTCTGTTCCTCTATATATGTGCACCTCAGTTTCTGTCATATGAATGTGATAGAATACAAACACCACACAGGAATATAAAAATATGTCCTCATACTGACCAGTTTACACAACCATTCACCACCAAAGCACCCCAGTGTTGTTTATTAATACGCCAGTGTTAGGATTTGTACGTTTTATTTACATCGGGAATAAAATAATTATATTTACAGAATAAAGGAGTATTTATATGAATAAAGTGTTAGAGAATTATATAAACTAGAATATCAGTCTCAAATGCTTGACATCTGGGAGATATATTCAATGTGCACATCATGTGGATAAACCTTTGCTTAGCATTGTACATGTTATATACCAGAGGAATTACTGAGGGGAAACTTATTTTATTTAATGAGACACAATATCAGTAACTGGTACATACATCATCATAATCAGTTTAATTTAAATGGCTACTATAACCTACATGTATACTGGGTATGTAATATGTGTGCCATGTTCTGTAACTTGATATTATATCTCTTAGATGTTTTCATGTTAGTTAGAAGCCACAAGAACTGATAATGGCACATACTGCATATATATAAAGGGAACATTATATATCTGATAATTCCTTTGTATCAAGAGCACAAGTGTTAGGTATATTTATACCATTATGTGCATATATCATATTATGCAGCTTTTTACTATATAATGATATACAATGTTTTTTCATGCAATAAAAAGTGATTGTTATCCAGACCAATATTTCTTTCTAATGACACGGTGAGTCCACTGATCATCAAAATTACTATTGGGAATATCACTCCTGGCCTGCAGGAGGAGGCAAACAGCACTACAGCCAAAGCTGTTAAATACCCCTCCCCTTGCCCATAGCCCCCAGTCATTCTCTTTGCTTGTAGTTGCATGGAGGTGGTAAAGTTAGGTGTTTGATTCTTCAATCAAGAGTTTTTATTTTTTTAAAGCAGAGCAAGTTTGCTTTGTTTTTTCTTTGGGGGTTTAGCTGTAGTCCACTTCAGTCTCTTCATAGAGCAGTGGTGGTTTTTAAGCTGTTGGGAACTTGGGGGGTATAATCCCCTCTGAGCCTCCCAGGATGTGAATGCTGCCCTTTTTGGTAAAAGACTATGTAGGTTTTCTTAGTCTTTTTTTAATTTTTTGTCCACAGGTCCTTGTTAGGAAGGAATCCTTTCAAGCCTAGTGAGCTGCCTTGCTGCAGGGCAGTCTGTTATGCCAGGGTACTTGTGAAGATTATTAAATAATATATAGTATATATATATAGTTGTTAAGACCACAGGATTAATTATATATGAGACTAGTTGCATCAGTTTTATTTACTATAGATTGCAGCCCTCTCTGCCAGATGGTCTTGGCTGAATAAAACAACTACCACTTATTTTAGTTACATAGGATGCATCACAGACCTTTGTCCTATTTCATCAAAGGAAATTGCTTTCAAAGTAATCTTAGAAAGGTCACTTCAAAAGAAACACTATCTGGAAATGTGTAATACAATTTCCTATCAGATCACTAGACTTCCTTATAAGAAGAAGGGAGCCTAGCTGATACAAGTGACAAGTTTTGTGGGAAAGTGACCATTCACACTTCAATGCAAATTGATGCCTGCAGTGTCAGATAAACACGTGCTGAACCAAACAAAAACACATGTTAGTATTGTACTTTTCAAATTCATCTTTAAAATACAGCCTGTATAATTTTAAATACTGTATACAAATATGTACCTGAAAACCTAAGAAGCAGTGACTAATAGTAACATATCAGATAAATATTTTGCTGAGCTGATAAATACTGCAATTAGATGTATAAATGTTTGATATTTTTAACAACATTATTTATGTCAATTCAGACCTGCATCTGGTGTTTCAGGCACTCAAAATGTATTAGAAATATGAAACCACATATGTCTACTGACCTCAAGGTATGTATGAGATATTAAGATCATGGCTGAGAAAGTAAGTGAATGCATGATGAAGATATTATAATCCTTTTAAATTGTTTCATATAAAATATGATTTTTAAACATATTTTTTATGTATTATAAGTATATTATACTTTAACGTTTGGTCTTGTAATGATCAGAAAAATAAATGACACTGTGCGGACCATAAATGAAACATATGATTTATTAATACGAGAGATTATAATATGTTGGATATAAACAATATAAGGAGATATTTTGGATTGTAGAAATGATTCATGTTGAGACTGTATTAGCAGTTTTCTGCTGCCCCCTAGGGGATTAGAAATGGTATGAGAGCCAAATAAATTGTTTATTAAAACAGATGCAAATCCACATAGCCAATTAAATGTTTTGAATCTAGGGGCAGACCAGGGAAAAGCTCCGTTAAGGGCCAATTGAATTCAAATCACCAATGATTAAGATTATATAAGCTGAATGCAAGAGGAGAGAGAAAAGGCTGGCTGACTTCTGTTGAACTCTGGTGACTGAATAACTGCTGCCAAATTGGAACACGGTCATTGTTAAGCAAATTGGGCTACTTCTCTTATCCACATTACAAATACCCTTATTTTCATATGAGGTGAAACTAGGAAGATTGGAATAATAAATTGGCTCATGTTGGTAATGTATGAATTCTATAATTTGATATTTTAAAGCAAATACATTCATTATTGCTACAATCAAATTGCAGTTATTAGATTTGAAAGGGGGTTTTATATTTTAGCTTGCATTCATAGTCCTGTTTGTTTTAAAAATAATCTTTTATTTGCCAAGTAATTTATCTTTGCAAATATATATCTATATTTTAGAATTTGTCTTAATTATAGATAATTAAGAATTTATTTCAGCTTAGATAAATTGGCATATAAACTGACTGTTTGCAGTAAGAATATATATTATTTCTGGTGTTTTAATTAGAGTTGTATAAAATCATTTGTAGGCTAAATAGCTTAGTATAGTTGTCTGGAAGTTAGTGACCCATACTGTGATATTTCCTGGGGGGCTACTTATCAAGCCGTCTACTTTTCTGGCTTCGCCGGCCCAATACGTCCGCCTAAGCTCGCCTACCTTCGCCGCCGCGGACCTTGAATACGTTCGCCTAAGTTATCAAATAAAGCTGTCAAAAAGCCGCGGGGCGATGAGCAGCGGACTGTGACAGTTATCACTCATCCGATCTCGCTGCCCTTCGGCTTTTTCCCAGCTTTATTGCTAGCCTGTCACTAAGCACTCACACTAAACTACACTGTTCTACCCCCTATACCGGCGCCCCCGGAGGCCCCCGCAACTAAATAAAGTTACTAACCCCTAAACCGCCGCTCCTAGACCCCGCCGCAAGTCTTATAAATGTATTAACCCCTAAACCGCCGCTCCTAGACCCCGCCGCAAGTCTTATAAATGTATTAACCCCTAAACCGCCGCTCCCGGACACCGCTGCCACCTACATTATACCTAGTAACCCCTATCCTGCCCCCCTATACCGTCGCCCTCTATTATAAAATTATTAACCCCTATCCTGCTGATCCCGCACCTCTCCGCAACTAAATAAATAGTTTAACCCCTAAACCGCCGCTCCATGAACCCGCCGCAACCTATAATAAATTTATTAACCCCTATCCTGCCCCCCACTACGCCGCCGCCACTGTAATAAAATGATTAACCCCTAAACCTAAGTCTAACCCTAACCATAACGCCCCCCTAACTTAAATATTAATTAAATAAATCTAAATAAATTAACTCTTATTAACTAAATGAATCCTATTTAAAACTAAATACTTACCTTTAAAATAAACCCTAATATAGCTACAATATAAATAATAATTATATTCTAGCTATCTTAGGATTTATTTTTATTTTACAGGTACCTTTCAATTTATTTTAACCATGTACAATAGCTATTAAATAGTTATTAACTATTTAATAGCTTACCTAGCTAAAATAAAGAGAAATGTACCTGTGAAATAAATCCTAACCTAAGTTACAATTACACCTAACACTACACTATACTTTAATAAATTATTCCTATTTAAAAATAAATACTTACCTGTAAAATAAACCCTAAGATAGCTACAATGTAATTAATAATTATATTATAGCTATCTTAGGATTTATATTTATTTTACAGGTAACTTTGTATTTATTTTAGCTAGTTAGAATAGTTATTAAATAGTTATTAACTATTTAATAACTACCTAGCTAAAAGAAATACAAAATTACCTGTAAAATAAATCCTAACTTAAGTTACAATTAAACCTAATACTACACTATCATTAAATTAACTAAATAAACTACCTACAAAGAACTACAATGAAATACAATTACATAAACTAACTAAAGTACAAAAAATAAAAAAAGCTAAGTTACAAAAAATAAAAAATTAAGTTACAAACATGTTAAAAATATTACAACAATTTTAAGCTACTTACACCTAATCTAAGCCCCCTAATAAAATAACAAACCCCCCCAAAATAAAAAAAATCCCTACCCTATTCTAAATTACATAAATTTCAAAGCTCTTTTACCTTACCAGCCCTTAAAAGGGCCATTTGTGGGGGCATGCCCCAAAAAGTTCAGCTCTTTTGCCTGTAAAATAAAAATACAACCCCCCCCCCAACATTAAAACCCACCACCCACATACCCCTAATCTAACCCAAACCCCCCTTACAAAAACCTAACACTAATCCCCTGAAGATCATCCTACCTTGAGTCGTCTTCACTCAGCCGAGCCACCGATGGAACTGAAGAGGACATCCGGAGCGGAAGAAGTTAATCCTCCAAGCGGCGCTGAAGAAATCTTCCATCCGATGAAGTCATCATCCAGGCGGCGCTGAAGAAGTCTTCGATCCGGCCGATGTCATCTTCAAAGAGGCGCTGAAGAGGTCTTCTATCCGGGCGAAGTCATCTTCCAAGCCGGGTCTTCAATCTTCCTTCCGCCGACGCGGAACCACCTTCTTCACCGACGGACTACGACGAATGACGGCTCCTTTAAGGGACGTCATCCAAGATGGCGTCCCCTCAATTCCGATTGGCTGATAGGATTCTATCAGCCAATCGGAATTAAGGTAGGAAAATCTGATTGGCTGATGGAATCAGCCAATCAGATTCAAGTTCAATCCGATTGGCTGATCCAATCAGCCAATCAGATTGAGCTCGCATTCTATTGGCTGATCGGAACAGCCAATAGAATGCGAGCTCAATCTGATTGGCTGATTCCATCAGCCAATCAGATTTTCCTACCTTAATTCCGATTGGCTGATAGAATCCTATCAGCCAATCGGAATTGAGGGGACGCCATCTTGGATGACGTCCCTTAAAGGAGCCGTCATTCGTCGTAGTCCGTCGGTGAAGAAGGTGGTTCCGCGTCGGCGGAAGGAAGATTGAAGACCCGGCTTGGAAGATGACTTCGCCCGGATAGAAGACCTCTTCAGCGCCTCTTTGAAGATGACATCGGCCGGATCGAAGACTTCTTCAGCGCCGCCTGGATGATGACTTCATCGGATGGAAGATTTCTTCAGCGCCGCTTGGAGGATTAACTTCTTCCGCTCCGGATGTCCTCTTCAGTTCCATCGGTGGCTCGGCTGAGTGAAGACGACTCAAGGTAGGATGATCTTCAGGGGATTAGTGTTAGGTTTTTGTAAGGGGGGTTTGGGTTAGATTAGGGGTATGTGGGTGGTGGGTTTTAATGTTGGGGGGGGGTTGTATTTTTATTTTACAGGCAAAAGAGCTGAACTTTTTGGGGCATGCCCCCACAAATGGCCCTTTTAAGGGCTGGTAAGGTAAAAGAGCTTTGAAATTTATGTAATTTAGAATAGGGTAGGGATTTTTTTTATTTTGGGGGGGTTTGTTATTTTATTAGGGGGCTTAGATTAGGTGTAAGTAGCTTAAAAATTGTTGTAATATTTTTAACATGTTTGTAACTTAATTTTTTATTTTTTGTAACTTAGCTTTTTTTATTTTTTGTACTTTAGTTAGTTTATGTAATTGTATTTCATTGTAGTTCTTTGTAGGTAGTTTATTTAGTTAATTTAATGATAGTGTAGTATTAGGTTTAATTGTAACTTAAGTTAGGATTTATTTTACAGGTAATTTTGTATTTCTTTTAGCTAGGTAGTTATTAAATAGTTAATAACTATTTAATAACTATTCTAACTAGCTAAAATAAATACAAAGTTACCTGTAAAATAAATATAAATCCTAAGATAGCTACAATATAATTATTAATTACATTGTAGCTATCTTAGGGTTTATTTTACAGGTAAGTATTTATTTTTAAATAGGAATAATTTATTAAAGTATAGTGTAGTGTTAGGTGTAATTGTAACTTAGGTTAGGATTTATTTCACAGGTACATTTCTCTTTATTTTAGCTAGGTAAGCTATTAAATAGTTAATAACTATTTAATAGCTATTGTACATGGTTAAAATAAATTGAAAGGTACCTGTAAAATAAAAAAAAATCCTAAGATAGCTAGAATATAATTATTATTTATATTGTAGCTATATTAGGGTTTATTTTAAAGGTAAGTATTTAGTTTTAAATAGGATTCATTTAGTTAATAAGAGTTAATTTATTTAGATTTATTTAATTAATATTTAAGTTAGGGGGCGTTAGGGTTAGGGTTAGGTTTAGGGGTTAATCATTTTATTACAGTGGCGGCGGCGTAGTGGGGGGCAGGATAGGGGTTAATAAATTTATTATAGGTGGCGACGGTGTAGGGGGGGCAGATTAGGGGTTAATAAATGTATTATAGGTGGCGACGGTGTAGGGGGGGCAGGATAGGGGTTAATACATTTAATATAGGTTGCGGCGGGTTCAGGGAGCGGCGGGTTAGGGGTTAATACATTTATTATAGTTGCGGTGGGCTCCGGGAGCGGCGGTTTAGGGGTTAATATGTATAGAGTAGCTTGCGGTGGGCTCCGGGAGCGGCGGTTTAGGGGGTAATAACTTTATTTAGTTGCGGCGGTGTAGGGGGGGTCAGATTAGTGGTGTTTAGACTCGGGGTACATGTTAGGGTGTTAGGTGTAGACAGCTCCCATAGAAATCAATGGGATGTCTGTCAGCAGCGAACTTGTACTTTCGCTATGGTCAGACTCCCATTGATTCCTATGGGATCCGCCGCCTCCAGGCTGGCGCTTGGAAAACCAGGTACGCTGGGCCGTAAAAGTGCCGAGCGTACCTGCTAGTTTTTTGATAGCTAGCAAAAGTAGTGAGAATGTGCCGCACTTGTGTGCGGAACATCTGGAGTGACGTAAGAATCGATCTGTGTCGGACTGAGTCCGGCGGATCGAAGCTGACGTCACAAAATTCTACTTTTGCCGGTCTCGAGCCTTTGATAACTAAGGCGTATCAGCCTCGCCACAAATACGCTGCGGAATACGCAGCGTATTTGAGGTTGACGGCTTGATAACTACCCCCCATAGTGGTATTTAAATGCAACTCTGATTTGGGAGACTATTGTGAATAAGGTAATTTTTATGATCTTTGCATAGCATATTATAACAGTTTAAACGTGTATAGTTTGATTCATCTCTGGTTTTCTATAAATATAATTCAATGTGTCTATAAATTTTAACTAATATAAAGAACTTAGGAATTTACATTAATTTTATTATTTTGTATATGCATTTTATTGGGGGTTTGTTTTAAAGAATAATTATTAAAAATATTGTATTATAACCCTGCCATATACTGACAGCTTGGAGGTAAATGCTATTTTTATTTTTCTGCTAGCACAGGAAAGAATTTGGCACTTATGGGGTTAATCCTGCTTTTGTGCAGGTTCTTTATTTTGGCAGTTCTTATTGTATGTGGGGCACTGTGTGAGGATTGTTTATTATTTAGGCTCATGTTTTGGTGCTTTATTGCATAGTTTTTCATTGCATATGAGGTGAGGCATTCATTTTTATTTTTTGAGTGCTGTGGTTTTTGGGGAGCGTATCTCGCTCTCTCTGTTCCTCCCGGCAGTTGTTTGTGATTTAGTGTAATGCCGACCGGGAGGTGGTGTGGCACGCCCATGATGGGCGGAGCTTTCTTTGGTGCAAGTTTTTTGCACGTTATCCCTTCAGTGCTACGGAGCTATGGTGGTGTGAACAGCTTGTCGGTTGCGGTCTGCTGGATTCAGATTGTAGTCCGGATTTTGCATCTTGCTCCAGTTGGAGGGGGTCAGGTAAGCACCTTAGCAAAAGTTTGTTGAGGTGTAGAGGTGTTTTGCAGGGGTCCTGGTTTCATTGCCTGTATTTTAGATAAAGGGATACAGCGTTTTTGTTTTTTCTTTTATTTGTTAACATTACTTAAAGAGACAGTAACTTTTTTTTCCCAGTCAAATTTAATTTGTGTGTATAATGGACCAAGAGGACTTGCAAGCTGTGACCTGTAATTTATGCTTAGATACTAATGTAGAACCTCCTATCCCTTTCTGTATCTCATGTATAGAGAGGGCTGTTCAGTATAGGGATAGGCTTTTTGATCCTGAGCCTTCATTTTCCAGGGAGACTGTGGTTCAGGAGCCTCCTGTTCAAGCTGTAATGCAGCTTTCTCCCCAATCATCCCAATCTCAATCCTCTTCACATGCAGTGCCCTGCGTTTCGTCTCAAGTTGTTTTTTCTTTGCAGGATATGGCTACTCCTATATCCTCTGCTGTAACTGAGGCTTTGTCTGCTTTTCCTGTGTTGCAGGGTAAGCGTAAAAGGAGTTCTGAGTCTGTTTCAACTCTGCCTAATGTTTCTTCTCAAAAGATTGAGGAAGAAGATATTTCAGCAGCGTCTGAATGTGAGATTTCAGACTCTGATAGTGTGTCTCTTTTTTTTTAAATCAATCATTTTTATTAACAAGGTCACACCATACATCGACAATATTAACATAATAGTTTACCTAACTAATCATACAAGAAGTACATTACAAGTCATGTACCAATCACCACATAGACATACTTAGGTGACTCTCTTTTTATGTCCACAGTACTTTATATTTAGAAACATCAACTTTCTTGTTATATCTGGTCTATAGCCTCTCACAGTGTTCACAATTCAAGTTAAGACAATACATGTTAGTGTAGTGAGAGCTATAATAATATTGGATTGTCTTGACCTTCCCTTTCTATACAGGTTCAGTTCAACCACTAAAGACAATTTACAATTCTTTAAAGGAGAAATAATGAGAAGATACACAAACAACAAAAGAAATGGGAAAAGAAAAAAACAAGCACGAAGGGGATAACAAGCCCGAACTGTTCAATTATACATTGAAATTGAAGTAGGAATGTTAGATTATTTATAGTAGGGGCTCTTTTCTTCTTCCAGTTTTTGGGAATGAGGTATCTTCCCCCCTAAAATTGTTGTATTAATGATCTCCGTATTATATAGTTTATCTTGATTATCTACTAAAAATATTATATGTTGAAGTTCTATTACAAAATGAACAGCTATCACCTTACCAAGCCAATATTGTATACGTTTGCAAAATTGTTGAATTTTTGGACAACTCCAAAACATGTGGACCAGATCGGCTCCCACCAAAGAACATCTCGGGCAATTATTTTGAGCTAGGGGGAACCATTTATTTAATCTACACGGTGTAATGTAAATTCTATTTAACATTTTCACATGTATTTCACGCCAGTTTGCTGCTAATGTGGCTGCTTCTAAAGCGATTATGCTAGACTTTACTTTCTCTTCATCCAAATTTGGAATATCTGTACACCATTTGAAACATATTTCACTAATATTAGATTCACCAGTTTTAGATAGAATCAATCTATACCAATAATTAATAGAACGTTTGCCTATTTTGAATAAGGACAAGCCCATTTTAATACCTGGATGTGTCCATTCAGCCATACTATCTTTAGTTATTTCATTATACCAATGTCTAACTTGTAAATATGCATAGAAATCTACATTCTAAAGTTGAAAAAGCTCTTTAAGCTTTTCAAACGTACTCATATTAGAAGATTCCATATCCTTCAGTTGGGTTAAGAAAGTAAGCCCCGCAGCTGCCCAATTTCTGAAAATTTGATTATGCAAACCAGGACTAAACCGTGGATTCCCTACAATGGGCAGTAAATCAGAAATGAAAGGATCACAATTTAGATAGTGCAGTATTTCTTGCCAAGCAAGTATAATATGAAATATAGTAAATTTTTTCTTGATTTTCTTTGGGATATATCTTTTAGGACAGTGCACTAAAGCACTCAAAGAAAAGGGAGAAGTTAGATTTTTGTTCAGCTTCTAAAAAAGCCACATAACTCCCACCAGTGCGCCAATCCATAGCTACTTTCGCTAAACAGATACTATTATAAATAGAAAAATTAGGAAGTGATAGCCCACCAAATTGTCTTAATTGTGCAAGTTTATATAAGGCAATTTGTTTTCTTCCTATCCCCCATAAAAAGGATCTGACGCATTTGTCCAAAAACGTTATACTTGTTTTTGTTATAAGAATAGGAATGTTTTGCATAAGATACAGCAACTTCGGTAGTACAACCATCTTAATTATATTGATTCTCGCCGTAATTGAAAGAGGGAGGTTAGCCCATTTCATCAACTCAAACTTGATTTTTTCAAAAAGAGGGGGATAATTTAATGAATACCAGTCTCTGGGGTTAGTACTAATTTTGATTCCGAGAAAGGTGATAAATTGTTCTGCAATTTTAAAAGGGGGAATATAATGTTTCTGGGTGGGTTCTCTTAACCAGAGTAATTCTGATTTTGTGACATTAATACTATATCCTGAGAATGTCCCAAACTACATTATTACATCTAAGATAATAGGTATCTCCGCCAGAGTGTTATTGAGGAAAAGTAGCAGGTCATCTGCATATAATAAAATTTTGATAGCTTTAGAACCCACCATGATTCCCTTTAAATTTTCCCTAAGTGTAATATTGAGAGGTTCAATTGCTAATTTAAAAAGCAAGGGAGAAATTGGGCATCCCTGCCTAGTTCCTGTATTAATCGGAAATGAAGTGGTGGTTGAACCATTTATCGTTATAAGAGAAGATACATTTAGATATATTGCTCAAATACACCCAAGAAATTGTTCATTGAACCCAAAATCCCTCATAGTCTGAAACAGATGGTCCCAGCCTATTGAATCGAATGCTTTTTGAGCATCGATAGATAAAATAGTAGAATCTTGGCTTGGCTGATTTTTTGATGTTGTAAAAAAATCTATTAATAGAAATATTTTGCGTAGGTTTGTCAAGATATTCCTGTCTAACATAAAGCCGACCTGGTCCACATGAATCAATGCACCCATAATTGATTTCAGTCTACCTGCTAAGATGGTTGTGAAGATTTTGTAGCCCAAATTCAATAAAGAAATTGGACGATAGGAGTCGATTGCTTCAGGATCTTTGCCCTTTTTGAGGATCAGAGTTATTTTTGAGATGGCAAAATTAGGTGAGGGGATTCTACCTTTGCATAAATAATCATTAAATAGATTCATTAGAGGAAGATTAACCTCATTTTTAAGTATTTTGTAGAATTATTCCAGTAAAATATCTGGACCAGCAGCTTTGTCAGCTTTAAGATTATCAATTGCTTGAGCTACTTCTAGCTCCGTAATAGGTGCATTCAATATATCCAGATCTTCCACATTAAGTTTAGGAAGAGTTATTTTTTCCCAGGTCTTTTTATTTTGTTCGTTTACTACAGGGGCCGTATATAGATTTTTAAAAAATGTATAGAATTCTTCTTTAATAGTTTCAAGATCTGTTATTTTTTGCCCGTCTACATTATTAAATGTTATATGATTAAAAGATTTTGGTACCTCCAGACAGTTAGCTAAAAGTTTCCCAATCTTATTGCCATATCTATAAAATCTGGTTTTATATTTCAATTCTTGAATAGCAACTTTCTGTAGATTAAAGATTTCCCACTCCTTTTTAGCCTTCACATAATTTTGCCAGTTTCCCTGATTCGGTGTGGTTATATACACATTATATTTATTCTTTAAGTAATTTTATAGTTCAGTCTCTTTTAGGAGCGATTTTTTCTTAAATCTAACCGTGAATTTTTTTATTTCTCCTCTAATTACCGCTTTGGCGGTTTCCCAATATATCTCCGTTTTAGAATTATATTCTCTATTTTGATGGGCGAATTCATTCTAAATGCTCACCATTCGCTTTATAAATTCAATATTATTAGTTAAAAAGCGGGGGAATGTATAACTCTTTGCTGGATCATATTTAGAGATCTCCCAGGTGATATCCAAAAAATAGGTGCGTGGTCTGATATAGTGAAGTCACCAATCTGCGCTTTAACATCAAGTCCGCTAATTTTATCTGAAACTAAGAGAAACTCAATCCGTGAAAATGACCTATATTGTTTGGACTCATATGAGAAAGCTCTAGCATAAGGGTAGATAAGACGCCATATATCCTTAATTTTAAGTGCACTTGCAAAAGATTTAAGGATTCTGGAGGTCTTTTTAGATAGCTTAATACCTTTATAATTAACTGTCTGTAATCTATCAATATTGGTAAATGCCATGTTAAAATCACCCGCAACTATCAAATTACAGTTTACATATTCAAACAATTTCAGCTTTAAGTGTGCCCAAAACTTTTCATCTGCATTATTGGGTCCGTATACATTGAGTATAATAAACATACGTGCACCTTTTTTTATTTTTAAAATAATGTACCGTTCCCCAGGATCCACCTCTTGGCTAACTATTTGATATTCTAAGCCTTTTCTTAACAATATTGCAACTCCCCTTTTCCGGGAGGCGCAAGGGGTAAAAATAACTTCATCTACCCAGCTGGCTTTCAGCTTCCTATGTTCAATTTCTGTCAAGTGGGCTTCTTGAAGCAGAACAATATCTACCTTTCTTTTATTAAGTTGTGCAATAATTCTTTTCCTTTTTATCGGGCTTGTAACCCCTCCCACATTTCATGAAGTAATTTTTAGTAGCATCTTAACTATTTATTTAATACAACAAAACTCCAAAAACAAAAAACAAATAAAAAGGAAAAGAAAAAAAAAGAGAGAGGGGAGAAACCAACAGGAGGAAAAGAGGGGAACCCAAGGGAAGGACCTTCCTCTGTCCCCCTGAATTTATAATATAATTCGATTCCTCATTAGACCTGGAAAAAGAGCTTTCTAAGCTGCATATTAGTGTATAGGTATTATACCTTAATAAACATTCCCACATGAGAAAAAAAAAAGGCAAAGATAACACATTTTTCATAGACAACCCTCATCACTATAACCTTAACTGGGTCTAGAGAGACAGAGCCAGTTTACTATTCATCCTACTAGCTATCTTTATAGTTATCTATATACGCCTTTGCTTCTTGAAGTGTTTCCAATATGATGGTTTCATTTTCAAAGAAAATCTTAATTTTCGCTGGGTAGATTAAACGAGCAGGTATGCCAATATTAATCATCCTTGTACAATATGGAGCAATATTTTTACGCTTTGTGCTGGTCTGTGAAGAGAAATCTTGGAATAGCAAGATTTTATGGTTATCAATTTCTAAGGCCTAGATTTAGAGTTTTGTCGGTAAAGACCCGCATAGCTAACGCAGCTTTTTTTCCTACCGCTGCTTCCAAACAATGCTGGTATTGAGAGTTGTCTGAGGGGCTACGTTAGGCTCCAAAAAGGGTGCGTTGAGCCGAATTTACCGCCACTTCAACCCTCAATACCAGCGTTGCTTACGGTAGCGGTAAGCTGGCAAAACATGCTCGTGCACGATTCCCTCATAGGAAACAATGGGGCAGTTTGGTATGAAAAAAAACCCTAACACCTGCAAAAAAGCAGCGTTAAGCTCCCAACGCAGCCTCATTGTTTCCTATGGGGAAACACTTTCTAAGTCTGCACCTAACACCCTAACATGTACCCCGAGTCTAAACACCCCTAACCTTACACTTATTAACCCCTAATCTGCCGCCCCCGCTATCGCTGACACCAGCATTTTATTATTAACCCCTAATTTTCCGCTCCGGACACCGCCGCCACCTACATTATACCTATGAACCCCTAATCTGCTGCCCCTAACATCACTGACACCTACATAATATTTATTTACCCCTAATCTGCCCCCCCCAACATCGCCGCTACCTAACTACACTTATTAACCCCTAATCTGCCGACCGGACCTCGCCGCCACTATAATAAATGTATTAACCCCTAAACCACCGCACTCCCGCCTCGCAAACACTATAATAAATAGTATTGACCCCTAATCTGCCCTCCCTAACATCGCCGCCACCTAACTTCAAGTATTAACCCCTAATCTGCCGACCAGCCCTTGCCGCTACTATAATAAATGTATTAACCCCTAAAGCTAAGTCTAACCTTATTATTTTAGTTGAAATATTTTTTATTGATTATCTTACAACCAAAATACAATATATGCAAGATAGATAAATACGGACAAAAGTACACTCACAAGTTACATGGTCAGATATATAAGGCTTTTGGCCCTCACATCCAATATTCGCTATACCTAGTACCTCGTCCATGTGATTTCAAATTAACAATGATATATGATTAGTATATAATAGATTAAACTAACATTGTGATTTAATAAAAATGAAAAACTAAAGACCTAATGAACGCTGCAAGTGGCTCAATGCTGATGGCAAATAAAAGCGGTGATAATGGACACCCTTGACGAGTTCCGTTTAAAATATCTATGGGCCTAGAGATGTACCCTGCCACTCCCACTAGTGCTGTTGGTCTTGAATTATGGTCGTAAGTGCTCTTAGGAAGGCCCCTTTAAAACCCATTTGATCTAATACTCTGAACATAAAATTCCAGTCTACCCTATCAAACGCTTTTTCCGCGTTGAGTGATAGGAGAAGAGAGGGCGTCCCAGTCTGAGATAAAAAGTCTACCAAAGTCACAATTCTCCTAACATTATCTGGGGCCTCTTTTTCCTTAATAAACCCTACTTGGTCTTTATGTATCAGTGAGGGTAGGAGCAGTTTTAGTATATTTGCCATAATCTTTGTAAAAATTTTAAGGTCTGTATTAATTAGGGATATTGGCCTATAGTTTTGACAATGTTTCGGGTTTTTCCCTGCCTTGGGTATTACCACAATTTTGGCTTGTAGCATCTCTTTGGGTATTTCCCCTCCCGCCAGTAACCCGTTGCAAAAGGTTAGTATGTGGGGGCAGAAATTCTTTCTTGAATAGTTTATAATATTCCCCCGTAAGGCCATCTGGGGCAGCCGCTTTACCTGATTTAAGGTCTTTAATTACTAACAAAATTTCTGTAGCTGAGATGTCTTCATTAAGTTTCTCCAGATCTGCCTCTTGGATAACCGGTAATTTAGCCTGTCTAAAAAAGTCATTTGTCTGCCGACTGAGATCCCCCGGGGGCACTTTTTTCCCATCATATAGATTCTCATAAAAATCAGCAAAGGTCTCAGCTATTTCCTGAGGGTTTGAAGTGGGGATCCCGTTCTGTCTATGTATCAAGGGTATTGCAAAGGACTTTGTTCTCTCCCTTAGTTTATATGCAAGATATTTATCCGGCTTGTTGGCATATACATAGTAGTGTGCTCTCAGTCTTAAAGCCGCTCGAATGGAGGATTCATTTAGAATCTTGGACAATTCTTGTCTTTTGGTCTAGAGGGATTTATATACTCCAGATGAGAGAGTGCATCTATGTTCCTTCTCAAGAATCTCTACCTCCCTCTGAAGTGTTTTAGCTACCTGCCTAGACTGTCTAACCACCATCGATTTCTTTTTAATGAGTAGGCCTCTCAAGACCGCTTTATGTGCCGCCCACATCATTAGGGGGTTACTTGTGGACCCTTTGTTTAATTGCCAATATTCCCTCAGTGCCCCTATTATCCTCTCAAATATCTCTGGCCTCTTAAGAAGTGTTGGATTGTATGTCCATGACCTGGGTCGTGAGTAATTCAAAATACCTGTCAATTCTAAATTTACCATGGAATGATCTGACCAAACACATGGTTGCGTGGTTGACGATACCAAATTGGGGGGCTAAAATCTGACTAACAAAAACATAGTCTAGTGTTGAATATGATTTATGTGCCGGAGAATAATAAGTGTAATCATGTTTAGAATTGCCTACCGCCTCCCAAGAATCTACCAGATTATGTGCACCCAGAGAATCCCAAATTGACTTAACAATGGTGTTATGTCGATGCTGTTTACTTGTAAGTCCCCCAGAACCTCCCCCTGAGAAAGGAGTCATGGTAACGTTAAAATCCCCTGCTAAAATTATTCTATCTTGCAACCATTGCGTCAGGTTTTGCGCTACTTTTTCAAAAAAGGTATTCTGTGACTCATTCGGTGCATATACATTACATAGGCTAACTTTAGTATTCTGAATTGTGCCTCTAACTATCACGAACCTGCCTTCCTTATCCCCAACTTCACTATCAAGGACAAAATCCAGAGATTTATGTATTAAAATTGAGACTCCCCTTTTTTTTGAGTGTGTTGTAGCGTGAAAGTGGTGGGGGAACTGGTTTGACCAATATTTTGGGACTGTCTGGGAAATGAAGTGAGTCTCTTGGAGGTATATGATATGTGCCTTTTCCTTCAGGTAATGTGTCATTGCAGTTCGCCTTTTGGTGTCTGAATTCAATCCCCTAACATTATGGGAGATAAGTTTTAAATTATGTGGCATCAGTATATCTCCCAACCCCCTCTCCCTGTTTCGCTATGCGTCCCACCTTAGGAAAGTCGCCCGCACCCTGACCATCGTCTCTTACCTTCATTACCTTTGAAATCTGCGTCGCCCCTACCCCACGTCTCCTCCCCATTTTCCTACCTACGTACCTGAAAGGAAACACCTGGTTTAAAAATAAAAATAAAATAAAAAACAAAAAATAGTGAACAATAAACACATAAACAAGAACTTTGTTACTCTCCACCGCTTTCCACAACATATAATGCCTAAATGCAGTTAGTTACATATCTAAATAATTATGGCAATGCCTATACCATATAAAAATATATTGTAAGAGAGAATAGAAAAGCACACAAACACCATAGCCACAAAAGATAGTCAATACTATCAACAGTATTAAGAGGCCTCCTCTGGCCTGCCTTTGTAAGCTTAATTTTCTAATCTTTTGAACACAACAAACAAAAACATCTAAAGGAAGAACTTGGAAGAGGTATAAGAATTTAGGGATAATATTCATTTTTAAAGCATTAATGCGTCCCATCCAGGAGAGCTGGCCTTGTTTATGCCATATCTCCAACGTATTGTTAACTTCAGCCTGAAGGGGTATATAGTTAAGGGAGAAAAGTTCTGTGTGCAGGGACGATATATCTATTCCCAGATATTTAGTTTTCTTGGCTATTTGAAAAGATGTGTGAGATGCAAGAAAACAAGTTTCCTCGTCATGAAGATGTAATGGCAAAATCATTGATTTTTCCATATTTACTGAAAAATTAGAGACCAATTTATACTCCTCTAACTCAGCCACTAGAGCAGGTAATGAAGTGAGTGGAGAGCGCAATGTAAATATAATGTCATCCACATAAAGCAGACATTTTTGATTCAATTCGCCGAAAGGGACACCTTGAATATTATGATTGTTCCGTATCCTAGCAGCCAGCGCCTCCACCGCTAGATCAAAAAGCAAGGGCGACAGGGGACATCCCTGACGCTTGCCGTTTTTTATTGGAATCACCTGGGAAAGGGTATTATTGGCACTAACATATGCTATGGGGTTACTATAAAGGGCTTTTATACGGGAGATCAGTGTGTGCGAAAATCTGAACCTTGACAGGGCGGACCACAGAAAATCCCAGTCCACCCTGTCAAAGGCCTTCTCAGCATCCGTAGAGAGAAGTATAAGAGGTATTTTAGATGAAGAAGCAGAGAAAAGGGTATGCAAAACTATAATAGTGTTTTCTTTAGCTTCCCTGCCTGGGATGAAACCCACCTGGTCCGAATCACAAGGGAGGGGTGATACTTACTTATTCTTGTGGCTAGTAACTTAGCATATAGTTTGATATCAATATTTATTAATGATATGGGGCGGTAGTTAGAAACTTTATCTAGGGATTTACCTGGCTTAGGTATCACCGAAATTGTGGCTTCGAGGAGTGTCGATGGGAGTTGAATGCATTGGTCAATAGAGGTGTACATATCTAAGAGGTGAGGACATAAGAGGGATTTAAATAGGCTATAGATTTTGGGGGAAGAACCATCCGGACCGGGGGCTTTACCTTGCGGCAACTCTTTGATAGCTAGTAGTAGCTCTTGGGCTGTAAATTGTTTGTCTAAATCTTCTATGTCTGTGTTGGACAGTTTAGGAAGCTGCCTTTGTTCTAAATAAGTGTTTATACGGTGAAGCTTTTCTTCTATGTTAACAGTGGGTAGATTATATAGGGAAGCATAATATTGTGCAAACTGGCCAACTATCTCAGTATTGTTAGAATGGACTATGCCGTTGGTATCCGTGATTTTAGTTATATAGGTTTAATATCTCTTCTTACGCAGAGATCTCGCTTATAAGCGTCCTGCTTTATTATTTTCGACAAAAAAACGTGATTTGGTGGTGAGAGCTCTCATGTGAGCACTTTTTATTAAATACTGGTTTAATGCTTCCCTGGCTTCCTGTGATCTCTGCAATAGTGGCTGCGATTGAGGGTCTCTTTTTAGCGCCTTTTCACAGGCAGTAAACTCTGATATTAGAGAGTTAAATTGAGCTGCACGGTGCTTATGCTGTCTATGAGTGTGTTCAATAATCACCCCCCGTATATAGCATTTATATGCCTCCCAATTAGTAACTGCTGATGTCTCCGTATGGATGTTAAAAGAGAAAAATTCTGTTGTTTTTTCGGCCAAGTCTGTGGTAATCAAGGGGTCTAGAAAAATCTGGTCATTTAGCTTCCACCGTTGTTGAAAACCTGGTCTGGTAGACCATAAAAAAGTGGAGTTAACCATACTGTGGTCCGACCAAGCGGTGTGATGTAACCTAGAGTCTATAAGTGAGGAGAGCATGTTCTGTTCACAGAAGACATAGTCTATACGAGTGTATGTGCGCTGAGGATTCGAGAAGAAGGAGAAATCTTTTGTGGAAGGATGGGCAATTCTCCACGTGTCAAAAAAGGGGATAGAGCCAATAGCCTGCCAGTTGGCCTTTATTTGAGAATTCCTAATGTAGGATCTACCTGATGATGTGTCTAACGCAGGGTTAACTGGGAAATTTAGATCACCTCCCAAGAACACAGGACCTTTTGAAATATCAATTATCTGATTAATCACTATTCGGAATAAAGAAGGTTTAGTGCAGTTAGGGGCGTAGACATTAGCTAATGTAATTTGTCTCCCATAGTATAGTCCCACTAAGATTAGGAAGCGGCCCTCTTTATCTAGGTATTTGTTAAGCAATTCAAATGACGTGCCCTTTCTAAACGAGATACCGACCCCATTCTGCTTCGTCTGGCCAGAACATAAAAAATGCTGGTCGTAGTACAATTTTGAAAGTATGGGCTCATTAGATTTTTTAAAATGAGTTTCTTGAACCATAATGATATCAATTTTTTTCTTATAAAAGTCATGGAAAGCTATTGAGCGCTTTTGTGGGGAGAGAAAGCCCTTAACATTCTGTGTAGCTAGACTAAACTGGCTGGGTTGCTGATGTTTTGACATGTGCTAAAAAAATATAGATGTATATAGGTATAAGTAAACCAACAGAGATTAGTTGAGTGTATCACAACCTACAGGTAAGGATGACAATGAAAACTTCAACCTGAATATACACAATATATAACTCTTGAACCAATTAACTGAACAAAATAATATAACTGTTTTCTGATTTAACTCAGATATTACAGAGAGCAATGAATGAGGCGGGGGAAGGAAGGGAAGAAGGAGGTATGATATGAGAATATAGAGTAGCTGATGCTACGAGAGAGGCAATCAGCCACAGATTTGTAGAGATGTTAGTGTAGGAGAGCAGTTGTAACCAAAGAGGAGAAAAGAGTTGAGAAAAGGAGAGAAGAATAGAATAGGGGGAAAGTACGGCCCGGTGGGTGCCTCCCAGACAGACCATATCCATGAAAAAGATGACTCTATATTAGAGCCAAAGTGAATATAACATTGAAGCAACATGAATATTACATTATAACTTTTGAACAGTGAAATTAACGAGAGCTAACATGCTCAGAGTGAGTCTTATTAAATGTTTGAGCTGAAAGTCTTGTTGTACCCAAGGCTGGAAAGTACCTTAGAGTAAGATCGATGGTATAAGAAAAAGTAAATATTTTCTTTAACATTATTAGAAGGAGATGAAAGAGTCAACACAAAATGGTATGAAGCAGCACCATGTGAGGCGTGTGTGCAATCATATACTCACAACCTCTCAGCAATCAGATCAGGAAGACGTGATTGCATTAGTATCTGCTTGGATAGAAGGACTTGTGCAAATCTTCTTCCGTTGTTGTTTGTTGAGGACCTCAGACCAGAGCCTTCTTTGTGGCTTTGGCAAAGGAGTAGAGAATTTTGAGGGTGGGGGAGCTTCTATCACCAGAGTTGGGATGTCCAAAAGTTGACAAAAGTCCTCTATGTCCCCCGTGTTAGAACATTCATAGCATTTACCGTTCTTGACAATCTGAATAGATACTGGAAAGCCCCACCTATAGGGGATTTTGAGTGACCTTAGATGAGCTGTGAAGTGAGCAAATTCTTTTCGCAGTAGAAGCGTTCTAGTTGACAGATCTTGGTAGATTTGGATTTTCGTGCCTGCATATGAAAATGTGGGCTGCGCTCTTGCCATCTGAAAAATCTTCTCTCTGTCTCTATAGCTTGAGAAACACACTATTATGTCTCTTGGGGGTTGATTTTCACTAGGCTTGGGTCTAAGAGACCTATGTGCTCTCTCAAGAGGTACAGGATCAATCACTCTGTGGTTGGATATAGCTAGGGATTGGATAAGATTTTGCAGGTGCTCCGGTATATCTTCATTCTTCACAGATTCAGGAACTCCATGTATGTGGAGGTTGTTCCTCCTTGTTCTGTTTTCAATGTCGTCTATTTTATTCTCCAGTTCAGATATCAGCGTTTGCTGATGCTCCATAGTATAAGACATTCCAGATATTTCTTTAGAAATCTCCTCCTTATGCTCCTCAAGGGATTCAACCCGGTGCCCCAGGTCATTTATATCTTTCTTTAATGCCGCACACTTTGCTTTGATACATGATGTAACCTGATTTATCAGAGCCTCCATTACTTTTAGCGTTACTGGGCCATCTTCCTTGTTTTGATGCAAACTAGCTGGAGATACTGTGGATTGTGTAGCATCAGGATTGTCTGATATTTCTTCCTCATCGCTGGAGACCTGAGGCTGATCTATCTTTTTCTTTTTGTGGTCAGTACTTTTAAAAAAAGCATTGAGCCGGGAACCGCAGTCTGTTTCAGAACTTTGTCACCTTTTATAGTTCTGCGCTGCGCCATGCTGGCAAGGAGTGTGTAAATTTAGTTTAGCCTCTGACACGTATGGGGAGCTTCGATCTGAACTCAGCTGCCAAAGATCAGGTTCCAAAGTCACTCAACACAGTGTATGTCCCTTATTGCGCAAGCTTACCGTATAGTTTTCCACTTTGTTTTTTTTTTTTTTTTTTTTGCTTATATATTTTATGTTCTATGCAATCTGTCTCTTAACATGAGGTGGTTAACATGCCCCTGCTGTGAGTAAAGTGATCTCAGTTGTTGGAGCTTGGGGTATTATAGGCCTACACCGTTCTCATAGCATACTATAGTAGAAAGTTTTGTGCTTATATATTTTGTATTCTATGCAATCTTCCTCTGTACACGGAGTAGTTAATATGCCCCTGCAGTAAATAAAATGATCTAAATTTTTAGAGCTTGGGGCTTTATAGGTCGACGCCGTTTTCACAGCATACTATGGTAGATAGTCAAAGATATATCTTTAATATCATGATGTACTGTACAAACAAACAAATGATGTATCTCACCGGAGCTTCATATTAGCGCTTTTCTGTCTCCTGAGATCCTCCGGTGGAGAGATGCGGTTCTTTATAGGTATCCAGCTCAGGCTTTCTGAAGATCGCCACCACACTCTGCCAGAGCAGGTTTCAGATGCGGCCTGATTCTCGATCGTCAAACGACCACTGATCCGCTCAAAGCCCACGCTGTTGTATTTTATCTCTGAATGCTGGATGACTTGCGTGACTTATCCGCCACCAACTAGGGTTCAAGCCGTAATGTTTTAGGGCACTTTGTGCCTGGGAAACAAACATCAATTTTTCTGGCAGCTGCTACAATATCTAATTTTTCAGGCATGTATACATGCCTAATTTTTCTGGCCTCTGGTGCTGCACTGTGGCTTCAAAAACCAAACCAAAAAAAGGCACATAACAGGGATTAAACTGATAGGAATAGTACTACTAAACACACCACTCCTATCTGGTGGCACATTAGATTGCACGCGCAGTGGCCAAAATTTGAAGTAGGAGGTCCGACCAAGCATCTTTTTCCATCTACCGGTTACTAAAATCGATTCCATATACACGTCCCCTGATAGGGGACGTAACAGGGATTAAACTGATAAGAATAGAACTACTTAACACACCACTCCTATCTGGTGGCCCTTTAGATTGCATGCGCAGTGCCCCAAATTTGAAGTAGGAGGACCGACCAAGCATCTTTTTCCATCTCCCGGTTCCTAAAATCGATGCCATATACACGTCCCTTGATAGGGGACGTAACAGGGATTAAACTGCTAAGAATAGAACTACTTAACACACCACTCCTATCTGGTGGCACATTAGATTGCACGCGCAGTGCCCCAAATTTGAAGTAGGAGGACCGACCATGCATCTTTTTCCATCTCCCGGTTCCTAAAATCGATGCCATATACACGTCCCCTGATAGGGGACGTAACAGGGATTAAACTGATAAGAATAGTACTACTTAACACACCACTCCTATCTGATGGCTCATTAGATTACACGCGCAGTGCCCCAAATTTGAAGTAGGAGGACCGACCAAGCATCTTTTTCTATCTCCCGGTTCCTAAAATCGATACCATATACACGTCCCCTGATAGGGGACGTAACAGGGATTAAACTGATAGGAATAGTACTACTTAATACACATAACCCTTACACTACCTGATCGATACAACATCATACCTGATGTTTTAAAGCACTTTATTCCAAACAATTTAGGAATGTTAGGTGATTTATGCTCTTTATGGATTAAAACCAGACTCTGCATCAACTATGTAATTTTCCATGGGAGTTTTGCCATGGATCCCCCTCCGGCATGCCACAGTCCAGGTGTTAGTCCCCTTGAAATAACTTTTCCATCACTATTGTGGCCAGAAAGAGTCCCTGTGGGTTTTAAAATTTGCCTGCCTATTGAAGTCTATGGCAGTTCGCCGGGTTCGCCCGTTTGCGAACATTTGCAGAAGTTCGCATTCGCCGTTCGCGAACGGAAAATTTTATGTTCGCGACATCACTACTCGTAATACCGGCACTATGGAAGTCCCATAGAAAAAAGACTTTACAAAGTTTACGTAAGTCGTTTTGCGGTAAGGCCAAAAAAGTGTACGGTGCCCCTAAACCTTCAAGACTCGTAATACCAGCGGGCATAAAAAAGCAGCGTTAAGACCTCTTAACGCTGCTTTTTTACCCTAACACACAACTCGTAATCTAGCAGATATTCTACATATATTCTGGAAATGACCAAAAATATCACCACTCCTATCTGATGGCTCATTAGATTACACGCGCAGTGCCCCAAATTTGAAGTAGGAGGACCGACCAAGCATCTTTTTCTATCTCCCGGTTCCTAAAATTGATACCATATACACGTCCCCTGATAGGGGACGTAACAGGGATTAAACTGATAGGTATAGTACTACTTAATACACCTTATAATAATGCAGAGAGAGGCAACATAGAGAGAGGAGTCTGAGGAGGAAGGTGGCTTTGAGGAGGTGGAAGACCAAACACAGCAGGCGTCCCAGGGGGCTTGTTGTTACCTTTCGGGGACCCTTGGTGTTGTACGTGGCTGGGTGGAGGAAGAGACCTTCAATGACATCAGTGAGGACAAGGAACGGGACATGGCTAGCTTGGTATCCAACCTTGTGCAAATGGGGAGTTTGCGGTTGTGCAAATGGACTGTTTGCAGTTGTTTGCGGTGCGTTAAACGGGGAGTTTGGTCTGTCACTGTGAAGCAGGCATAACCCTTACACTACCTGATCGATATAACATCATACCTGATGTTTTAAAGCACTTTATTCCAAACAATTTAGGAATGTTAGGTGATTTATGCTCTTTATGGATTAAAACCAGACTCTGCATCAACTATGTAATTTTCCATGGGAGTTTTGCCATGGATCCCCCTCCGGCATGCCACAGTCCAGGTGTTAGTCCCCTTGAAATAACTTTTCCATCACTATTGTGGCCAGAAAGAGTCCCTGTGGGTTTTAAAATTCGCCTGCCTATTGAAGTCTATGGCAGTTCGCCCGGTTCGCCCGTTTGCGAACATTTGCAGAAGTTCGCATTCGCCGTTCGTGAACGGAAAATTTTATGTTCGCGACATCACTACTCGTAATACCGGCACTATGGAAGTCCCATAGAAAAAAGACTTTACAAAGTTTACGTAAGTCGTTTTGCGGTAAGGCCAAAAAAGTGTACGGTGCCCCTAAACCTTCAAGACTCGTAATACCAGCGGGCATAAAAAAGCAGCGTTAAGACCTCTTAACGCTGCTTTTTTACCCTAACACACAACTCGTAATCTAGCAGATATTCTACATATATTCTGGAAATGACCAAAAATATCACCACTCCTATCTGATGGCTCATTAGATTACACGCGCAGTGCCCCAAATTTGAAGTAGGAGGACCGACCAAGCATCTTTTTCTATCTCCCGGTTCCTAAAATCGATACCATATACACGTCCCCTGATAGGAGACGTAACAGGGATTAAACTGATAGGAATAGTACTACTTAATACACCTTATAATAATGCAGAGAGAGGCAACATAGAGAGAGGAGTCTGAGGAGGAAGGTGGCTTTGAGGAGGTGGAAGACCAAACACAGCAGGCGTCCCAGGGGGCTTGTTGTTACCTTTCGGGGACCCTTGGTGTTGTACGTGGCTGGGTGGAGGAAGAGACCTTCAATGACATCAGTGAGGACAAGGAACGGGACATGGCTAGCTTGGTATCCAACCTTGTGCAAATGGGGAGTTTGCGGTTGTGCAAATGGACTGTTTGCGGTTGTTTGCGGTGCGTTAAACGGGGAGTTTGGTCTGTCACTGTGAAGCAGGCATAACCCTTACACTACCTGATCGATACAACATCATACCTGATGTTTTAAAGCACTTTATTCCAAACAATTTAGGAATGTTAGGTGATTTATGCTCTTTATGGATTAAAACCAGACTCTGCATCAACTATGTAATTTTCCATGGGAGTTTTGCCATGGATCCCCCTCCGGCATGCCACAGTCCAGGTGTTAGTCCCCTTGAAATAACTTTTCCATCACTATTGTGGCCAGAAAGAGTCCCTGTGGGTTTTAAAATTTGCCTGCCTATTGAAGTCTATGGCAGTTCGCCCGGTTCGCCCGTTTGCGAACATTTGCAGAAGTTCGCATTCGCCGTTCGCGAACGGAAAATTTTATGTTCGCAACATCACTACTCGTAATACCGGCACTATGGAAGTCCCATAGAAAAAAGACTTTACAAAGTTTACGTAAGTCGTTTTGCGGTAAGGCCAAAAAAGTGTACGGTGCCCCTAAACCTTCAAGACTCGTAATACCAGCGGGCATAAAAAAGCAGCGTTAAGACCTCTTAACGCTGTTTTTTTACCCTAACACACAACTCGTAATCTAGCAGATATTCTACATATATTCTGGAAATGACCAAAAATATCACAATTATGGTCCAAATTTAATTTTTTGTACAACAAGCTTTTTTCGGATCATTTTAAGATTAATAGTAGTTATATTTTTTTTTTCTTTTGGACTCGGCAATTATTAGACTGAACTACTATCAAACTGCTAGATTACGAGTCTTGCGTTAGCCTTAAAAAGCCCACTGGTATTACGAGTCTGGCAGGAGAGGGTGTACCGCTCACTTTTCTTCCGCGACTCGAGCTTACCGCAAATCCCCTTACGTAAATTGCGTATCCTATCTTTTTAATGGGATTTTCCTAATGCCGGTATTATGAGTCTTGGAAGAAGTGAGCGGTAGACCCTCTCCTGTCAAGACTCCTACCGCATTTAAAAGTCAGTAGTTAAGAGTTTTATGGGCTAACACCTTAACATAAAACTCTTAACTACCTATTAACCCCTAAACCAAGCCCCCCCCCCCACATCTCAAACACTTAAATAAAGTTTTTAACCCCTAATCTGCCGACCGGACATCGCCACCACTTTAATAAATATATTAACCCCTAAACCGCTGCATTCCCGCCTCGCAAACACTAGTTACATTTTATTAACCCCTAATCTGCCGTCCCTAACATCGCCGACACCTACCTACATTTATTAATAACTATTTAATAACTATTGTACCTTGTTAAAATAAATACAAACTTGCCTGTAAAATAAAAATAAACCCTAAGCTAGCTACAATATAACTATTAGTTATATTGTAGCTATCTTAGGGTTTATTTTATCGGTAAGTATTTAGTTTTAAATAGGATTAATTTATTTCATTGTAGTTATTTTCTTTAGATTTATTTAAATTATATTTAAGTTAGGGGGCGTTAGGGTTAGACTTAGTTTTAGGGGTTAATAAATTTAATATAGTAGCGGCGACGATGGGAGTGGCAGAATAGGGGTTAATAATTGTAGGTAGGTTGCAGCGACGTTGGGGGGGCAGATTAGGGGTTAATAAATATAATGTAGGTGGCGGCGATGTCGGGGGTGGCAAATTAGGGGTTAATAAGTGTAAGATTAGGGGTGTTTAGAGTCGGGGTTCATGTTAGGGTGTTAGATGTCGACATAACTTTTGTTTCCCCCATAGGAATCAATGGGGCTGTGCTAGAAGCTGAACGCTGCTTTTTTGCAGGTGTTAGGTTTTTTTTCAGCCCGATCTGCCCCATTGATTCCTATGGGAAAATCGTGCACAAGCACGTTTTGCCAGCTCACCACTACCGTAAGCAACGCTGGTATTGAGGTGAGATGTGGAGCTAAGTTTTGCTCTACGCTCACCTTTTTGCGGCTAACGCCGGGTTTAAAAAAAAACGTAATACCAGCGTTGTCTTAAGGGATAAAAATGCTTGTTAGCAACGCACCCCTGTTACCGCAAAACTCGTAATTTCGGTGATAGTTATTGTACAATGATAATGATAATGCGGTACATGATATTGAAGAAGTGGAAGGATACTTCTCCTAATAGCTTTTCTAGTTTCATAAGTACCCTCTTACAACACATTACGTTTGAGATTCAGAATATTAATTTATTAAATGATAATAAGATCCAGGATTGTTTTGACAAATGTTTGCCACTAATTAAAGCTCAAACATTGATGATTCAAAAACGGTTATTATCTCCATTATTTTGCACCAATTTATTTAGGTCAGCTGCTAATGCTGGGCTGTTTCCTCTTTCATGGATGCCAGCTTCATCTGTAGAATAATAATTTGAAGACTGTGTTAAAGTGAGTAGTGTTATGGAGGGATGGAGCAATTTATTTATTCAATGATTATTTATGGTTATGTTGGATGTCTTTTTTTTGTGGTTTTTTTGTTTGTTTGTTTTTTGGGGAGGATAAAAGTATAAAATTTGCTCGGTTCACAGGCATGATAGTACCAAAAGATTTAGGGATAATATATATAGGTATTGCCAATTATGGGTTTCGGAAATTAGGGTAATCTATGCAAATTGAGATCAGTTCTTAGAAGATATGTGCTATCTATTTATTTCTTTGTGGTGTATGTATTTACCTATTATTTTTGTATTAACATATCATAATATGTCATTTGTTATATGGACATGAAATGTATGTATTTCCCTATCGCATGTCTGTCTTGTGAACTGGTTTAATAAAAGAATTAAAAAAAACAAAAAACAAAAAAAACTTGTTTTCATCAGTAAGTTAGGTTACTTTGCTGTAGTAATCTTTACATTTTATCTCATGCTTTTTAATTTGTGATTTACAGGTAAATAAATTTAAAAATACAAAACGGGAGACATTTGAGTATAAAAAAAATGTTTTTTATGGAGATGTATTATATTATAAATGAATAAACATTCTTTTTTCTTTATTCCATTTCTTTTTATGTAGACAAACACTTGAATAGTTCATATCCATCCTTCACTAGAGGAAGCATCAGAATGATAACTAAAACTCCAATAGTTTTAGACACTAATGACTATTCACAAACATTGGGGATATCACAGCAGATATTTAGAGAAGATGGTGACTTGACAGGAACTGGGAAGCAATCATTATGTACAGAGAGTAATTTAGTCATCAAACAAGAGGACACCATTTCTGCCTTATCTAGTGAAATGATTATCCCAGAGGATAAATCACACATATTTACTGAGTACTCAAAACATATTAAAGAAGGGAAAAGTCTACAGTCTAACCAAATGATTTATACAAAGGAGAAACCTTTCAAATGTACAGAATGTGAGAAAGGCTTTATATGGAAGTCTCAGCTACTAAAACACTACAAAATTCACACAGGTGAGAAACCACACACATGTACTGAGTGTGGGAAATGTTTTATACAAATGGATCATCCGAAAACTCATAAAAAGATTCATACAGGAGTAAAACCTTTAACATGTACAGAGTGTGGAAAATGTTTTACACAAAAGAGTGATCTGAAAACTCATGAAAGGATTCACACAGGGGAAAAGCCTTCCACATGTACAGAGTGTGGGAACAGTTCTATAGAAAAGAGTGATCTGAGAAAACATGAACGGATTCACACAGGAGAAAAGCCTTTCACATGTACAGAGTGTGGAAAAAGTTTTACACAAATGGATAATCTGAAAACTCATGAAAGGATTCACACAGGAGAAAAGCCTTTCACATATACAGAGTGTGGAAAATGTTTTACAGAAAAGAGTAATCTGAAAACTCATGAAAGGATTCACACAGGGGAAAAGCCGTTCACATGTACAGAGTGTGGAAAATCTTTTACACAAATGAGTAGTCTGAAATATCATGAAAGGAGTCACAAAGAAGAAAAGCCGTTCACATGTACAGAGTGTGGAAAAAGTTTTACACAAATGGATAATCTGAAAACTCATGAAAGGATTCACAGGGGCAAGAAACCTTTCACATGTTTAGAAAGTGGGAAAAAGTTTTTTTATTGAAATCAGGTATCACAAAACACCAAATATTTACACACAAATAAACTTTATATACACAGTGTGCAATCCTTTTTACAATTATCCTAAAGAGGACAAACTCTCTAAATAGAAGCATCAAAAAGGATCATATTGTAAATAATACTTACTAAATCCCAGTAATAAAAGCCCCATATTGGAAGTCCTCTCCTGCTGTCATTTGTTCCTCTATATATGTGCACCTAAGTTTCTCTCATATCAATGTGATAAAAATCCAAAGACCACACAGGAATATACAAATCTGTCCTCATACTGACCAGTTTACACAAATATTCATCACCAAAGCACCCCAGTGTTGTTTATTAATATGCCAGTGTTATCAGTTGTACATTTGATTTACATAGGGGAGAAAATAATTACATTTACAGAATAAAGGAGTCTTTGTATGAATAGAGTGTTAGAGAATTATATAAACAAGAACATCAGTCTCAAATGATTGACATCTGGGAGATATATTTAATGTACACATCATGTGGATAAACCTTTTCTTATTGCAATAGATGCTTAGCATTGTACATGTTATATACCAGAGGAATTACTGAGGGGAACTGATTTTATTTAATGACACACAATATCAGTAACCGGTACATACGTGATCATAATCAGTATAATTTAAATGGCTACTATAACCTACATGTATACTGGGTATGTAATATGTATGTCATGTTCTGTAACTTGATATTATGTCTGTTAGTTGTTTTCATGTTAGTTAGAAGCCACAAGAACTGATAATAGCGCATACTGTATATATAAAGAGAACATTATATGTCTGATTAATCTCTTTGTATCAAGAGCACAAGTGGGTTTTTTTGTTTTTTTTTATTACTTTATTTATTAAAATCTCAAGCAAGGGTAGAATGTCATCAAAAGTTTCACTCAAAATTAGGTTTGTACAGTTTACACAAGAGTATAAATAAAATCAAAAAGAAAAAATATATTTAGAAGTTCCAATTCTATAAGAGTTCCCTACTTGAGAATTTATATGTTTTGTAAACAAACGGGGAGGGGGAAACCCGGGAGTCCCCTTGATAGGGGGAGGGGCTATTCAGTTTCAATTGATCTGGATATTCAATATAGGATTTTGGTGAATTCCTCTTTTAAGTCACTGATGCTCTTGGGGGATTCCGGACTGAACAAGAGGTTTGTTTTCCTGTATCTTTTCTCTCGTGTCAGTTTTTCTGAAATGTAATTTTTTTGTAGCCTAATAATTTTATTGTTTTACTGAGTTATATTATCTAAGGGGAAACACCAATTTCCTTGTAGATTTTCATTAAAAATAAATATTGAATTTTGGATAGGATGTAGAACTTTATATCTTAATTTAACCGGGATAAATAGTAAAAAAGGTTCCCATTTTTTAATAAATGCTTTTATTCTCCTATCTAAGTTGCCCTGAATGTCTGTCTGTTCAATAGACAGTTGGGAATGCATAGCAGTAACTAATTTTTTAAAAGGAGGAGCTTTATGTGAAATCCAATATTGGAAAATTAATTTCCGAGCCATGAGTATCGCTAAATTTAGGAAGTTTTGAAAGCGGGTAATGTTTTGCTTATCGCAGAGAAAAAAATATATAATTTCCTCACTAGTGTAAAACTATTGGTCGGTTCTTTTAAGCCTGTGATGTTTCTCATCCCTTGCCATTTATCTTGTATTTTTTTAATTGATATTTGTTTATAATGAGCTACTATCATGTTGTAAATGAGATTTTTGTTTAGTTATTAGGTATAGCCTTTCAATATTGGATGTTGTTGTTGAAATTTTACCTGAAGAGAGTAATGACCGAATATAATGGCGGCTTTGGAAATATCCAAATTTAGTAGTAATTGGTACATTGAATCTTTCTTGAAGAGTCTTTAAAAGAGAGAATTTGAGATGAGTTAGGGTCCAATAATTGCAATACTGTAGTAATATTTTGCGATTTCCATATCTGGAAGGCTTTTGTAGTATATCCTGGCAAAAAATTTGGATTGCCTTGTATAGGGAGGTATTTGGTTATTTGATGATCAATTCCCCAAAGTTTACATAGCTTTTCCCAAGCTTTAATAGGGTCTTTGAATAGGATATTCTGAGCAATGTCTTGAGGTAAGGTCGATAGTTTAGCATGTGGAAGGAAAGATAAATGATATGGCTATACCATTTCTTTTTCTATAACAGGACAGAAATAATCAGAATGTGTCAAGCAGCCTAGAACTATCTTAACTATTGTAGCCCAATTATACCATTGAATATTTGGCAGTTTAAAACCCCCTATCTCAGTGGGCATAGCTAAACTCCTTTTATTGGATCCTATGTTTAAAAATATTCCAAATAAAAGATCCGAATAAGGAAGAGATACGTTTTGTATCTTTATTGTTTATCATTAGAGGTAGCATTTGTAAAGGATACAAACATTTTGTCAGGGCGGTCATTTTCAGCAGATGGATTCTACCCTGTAAAGAGAGTGAAAGGTTTTGTCATCCACACAGTAATCTCTGTATATTGTCTATGCAGTTAGTTATATTTAAACAGTATAACTGATTAGGATTAATGTGGAAGTATTTAAAAGAACCTAAAGTGATTTTAAGATTAGTATGTTGTAGAGTTGCTTTGTTTGAATTACGGAGTTATGTAACCTCTGATTTGTTTATATTTATTTTGTAACCTGAGATATTTCCAAATGTGGTCATAGCATTGAGTAATATAGGTATATTTGTAAGAGGATTGGTAACATAGAGTAAAATGTCATCGGCATATAATGATAAATGAATAGTGTGGTCTTTTATTTGAAGACCTTGACAATATTGTCTAATATAGTTTGCTAAGGGTTCAATGGCTATATTGAATAACAGAGGGGACAGTGGGCAGCCTTGTCGTGTCCCTCTGCCAAGCTGAAATGTATAAGAAATTTCTCCATTTAATACCATGGATGCTGACGGTTTATGATAAAGTTGTTGTATGGCATGGAGAAAGTCCCCAGTTATATCAAAATTTGATAATGAGGTGTAAAAGTGATCCTATTCTACTCTATTGAAAGCTTTTTCAGCGTCTACAGATAGTAGACAGGCATCTGGCAATTGTGTGCAAGAGGATTTATTATGTGTTGTCCAATAGTGTGGTATTATTGCTAATGTTTCGCGGATATTAGTAACAGAAGAACGTTTTTTTATAAATCCTGTCTGGTCAGGGTGGATTATTGAAGGAAGAACTCTGGCCAGTCTATCTGCTAAGATTTTTGTGTAGAATTTATAGTCAGTTTAGGAGCGATATTGGTCTGTAAGAGGATGGTAAGGATGAATCTTTGTCAGGTATTACGCAAATATTTGCATCTGTAAACCTTGGATCTTGATTTGAGTGGCCTATAATATTAATGCAACAGCTAAACCAACTCCTCCATCCCGCCCCCGCAGCAGTAGAAATCTGCATGCTGTGGATCCGCTCCAATTTTCAAAAACTATTCAAGATCTCTTCCCTCACACTTCTACTATAACCTGCCCTGATCTCCCAACATCCCACTATAGCAAAACTCTCTCCTCTGCCCTAGACACACTTGCCCCTCCCCAGCTGCGCAAAACATCACGCCGTCAGTTGCAGCCCTGGCACTCTCAGCAAACACGCTATTTGCAAAAATGCTCCCGTACTGCTGAGCGTGTCTGGAGGAAAACTCACTCTGTACTTGACTTCATACACTATAAGTTTATGCTTCATTCATACACTTGTGCCCTCCACTTAGCCAAGCAAACCTACTTCTCCTCCCTTATATCTACTCTTTCCTCAAACCCTAAACAACTCTTCTCCACCTTTAACTTTCCTCCTGCTCCACCCCCCTCATCTGTCTTTAGTGCTCAAGACTTGACAGACTACTTTTTAAACAAAACAAATTCTATCCGGAGCAACATCCCAACACCAACCTGCAATACTCCATCAACAGGCCCTGCCACTCCCTCTGCCACCCTCTGCATCTTCCATCCAGCCACTTAGAATGAAGTTTCCTCCTTGCTATCTTCCTCATGCCTCACTACCTGCCCACTCGACCCTATACCCTTCCTATCTTCTACCCTCACTCCTGCTCTTACCCACATCTTCAACCTATCTCTTTCTACCGGCTCATTCCCATCTTCTTTCAAACATGCAATAGTCACTCCCATACTCAAAAAACCCTCCCTTGACCCTAATTCTCCTGAAAGCTACCGCCCAATATCACTGCTCCCACTAACATCAAAACTCCTTGAAAAACTAGTTTATAATCGCCTAACCCACTTCCTGTCCGCCAACTCCTTGCTTGGCCCCCCTGCAATCTGGATTCCGCCCCAAACACTCAACTGAGACTGCCCTTACCAAGGTTATGAACGATCTTCTCTCTGCTAAAAATATTTGCAGATATCCTACTTATCCTACTTGACCTCTCAGCTGCCTTTGACACAGTTGACCACCCCCTCCTCCTACAGACCCTTAGCTCTTTTGGCCTCTGTGGCACTGCTCTTTCCTGGTTTCACTCTTATCTTTCTCACAGGTCTTTTTCTGTGTCATTTGCCAATGACTCCTCCTCTCTAATGCCTCTGTCTGTTGGAGTACCTCAAGGATCTGTTCTGGGTCCTCTACTCTTCTCCATTTATACTTCTTCACTGGGTAAACTTATCAACAGTTATGGCTTCAAATATCACCTCTATGCTGATGACACCCAGATCTACCTCTCCACCCCTGCTCTCTCTCCCTCTGTCCTTTCTCATGTCAGCAACTGCTTATCTGGTATTTCTTCCTGGATGGCCTCTCATCACCTAAAGATTAACATGTCCAAGACTGAGCTCCTTCTTATCCCCCCTCAAGCTCTACGCCGACCTGTGACTTCTCTATCCCTGTTGACGGCATCACCATTTCCCCATCGCCCCTAAGTCCGCTGCCTCTGAGTTACACTTGACTCAAATCTATCCTTCACCCCCCATATCCAATCGCTTTCTACATCCTGCCGCAACCATCTACGCAACATTTCCAAGATTCGACCTTTTCTGTGTGCTAACACCACAAAGCAAATAATCCACTTCCTTGTTATTTCCCGACTTGACTACTGCAATAACCTACTTGCTGGCCTTTCTCTTTCCCGCCTCTCCCCTCTTCAATCCATCCTAAATGCCTCTGCCAGACTGATCCACCTTTCCCATTGCTCTGTATCTGCTGCACCTCTCTGTGAGTCCCTTCATTGGCTCCCCTTACACAGCAGAATTAAATTAAAAATTCTCACCCTTGCATACAAAGCATTCACCAACTCTGCTCCCCTCTACCTATCCTCTCTAATCAACAAGTATAATCCAGCCCGCCCACTAAGATCCAACAATGACCTTCTCCTTGCTTCTGCAACTATCACCTTCTCTCATGCTAGACTGCAGGACTTCTGTCGTGCAGCACCTACCCTCTGGAACACTCTCTCTCGTGCTGTCAGGCTTTGCCCAAATCTTTCTTCCTTTAAATGCTCTCTGAAGACTTTTCTGTTCAGAGAAACCTATCACCCAACTCAATAATTTTCCTTTTACCTAACAACATTTCCCTCCTCTAACTCTGCATTAACATCTTTCTCAATCTTGTAGTCCTCATCTAATGTTTCTCAACCTCCTTCCCTTCTAGATTGTAAGTTCCCACGGGAATAGGGCCCTCGATTGCTCCTGTATGTGTTTGTAAATTCTGTCCTGCCTCTTTGTCTTAGAAGTTTTATACTATTGTTTTATTTAAATGATCTGTATCCATGGACAGCACTGCAGAATACGATGGCGCTTCATAAATAAAGTATAATAAAAATAATAATAATAGATATCTGGAGAACATTTGAGATAGGGTGGGAGCTATTTCATTACCCAAAATTTTGTAATATTCAATGGGAAAACCATCCGGACCAGTGGCCTTTCCTAATTTGGCCTGTTTAATAGCATATAAAACTTCCTGAGTATGTATGGGAGTGTTTAAAGAAGCACGCTGTTCATCTGTTAATTTTGGTAGTTATTTTACTACAGAAATTATTTTTATCTTGTGCATTTATATTTTGCTTAATAACACTAGGACACCAGGTACGTCCTAAGGAGGTGTGCTCATGCAGGAGAGATGATAAAACAGATGGATGTAGGCCGCACTCTTGTCGAGATGGATGATAAACAGGAACCTATTAAGGGAACATAGAGAGGCGCCACATAGCGTGATATTGGCTTGGATCACCAGAGAACAGTGGTGTATTAGAGACCCTTCAAGGTGGCTACTTACAAGACGTAGCAGCACAACCGGAGTGCCTAGCTGGACAGTACGGGACCAACAGACTCAACAAAAAGCTGGAGCGTTGTACGCCAGATCACGTGGCAGGCAGGCCAATCACGATGAAGGTGTAGTAAGCCAGTCACCAGTGGTAGACAGAATGGCAGGCATTAGCCAAGACGTCACATAGACGTTGATAGATCAGAGATACATAAACCGATCTTCCAATAGGATAATAAGGAGAACAGAGCAAGTAATAAAACAAGTGTGTATACATTATAGTACAACGCTAACACAGTTTCTCAGCAACATATATGCCGTTTCATCAGGCTGTATGAGAATCATTAACTACTTGCTCAATAAATAAAAAATGTTAACCAATCGTACGCCAATGATGAATCACACCTCCCAACGTCAGAGTATAGGATATACCCCTAAAGGTGGACAAAAACAGTTAAATGTGGTAAAACCATGGTCATACGAGAGGAAACATAAAACACATACATTATACTCTAAAAAACAAATCATACATTCTAAAAAACATGTTAATAAAACAACCTATAAATTAAAAACAAATCAAAATCTATATACGGTATACATATTGCTATCATAGTTGGGTAAACATTGTGTGTAAGCGATCTAAGTCAGTCAATAGATATACTAATAAAAAATTACAAATATAAAATTAGGGAACATATCATGTATAGTTAACAATTTAATAATAAAAGTGTGTAACCCTCTGTATCAGAAAAATATTAAATTATTAATGTACCTGTGTGATCATAGGAAAAATAGATTATATCCATAACCATAAGTTACAGATGTCACCCTCTGTGTACTGGATCTTTGTAGTATACCTATATAGTCCTCAGGATACTAAGGATAATCAAAGGACAAATAATACCAGATCAATGGCATATTATACCATATAATACAAATATATAATAAATAAATTTGTGACTATTGGATAATAATCTAGTAAATAAGACAATGAGTCACAAGCCATATTAATGATGAGGATTGGCGATAAGTGGATCATACAATAATATGCCTATAACATGAGTCTCTAATTGTTAGCAGGAAAACCCCTAGTATTAATGTAGCGGGGCCAAACTCTGAGAATAAAGTGTGAAAAAGCTAAAATCCTCTCCTAATATAGGTATGATGGCTGGTGGCTGTGGAAGGATAAGACTGAAGGTCATATCTAAAACACAGAGGAACAAACCTAACTGCCCACTAATAGGACCTATTGTGAAAGCTCTTACTACTAAAAAGGGCCCAGAGAAGATGAAACAAGACGGTATTACAGACACAGCCCACTCAAGAGGAAAAATGTCTTCTACCTAAAACTCTTCCTTTGGGGTGGTCTACTAACGAGGGAAACAGTCACTAAATGTTAGAGATCTCTTAGAATAGTGAATACAAGATATGAATAGGACCTTAAACACGACTAGTATAAACTAAAACTAGACGTGCAGATACTAATAGTGAGGGTAAATCCCAATGAATTGATAATGTATACACATACTTGGTGGCAACAGAAACAGTTGTTATATCTAATGAGTAATGAATAGCGACCGAGACAGAGGAAGACCACCTGGGGTCCATAAATAACAAGGGAGTCAGTTAACGAAAGGCTGCCAGATCAATGTTGAGATTAAGACCAGAAGGGTGCATACTTTTAAGCACATGGATCCAATAGGTCTCCCTCTGTCTCAACCTAAAGAACCGATTATATAAAGGTGATTTTGGAATGAATTCTATAGGTGTAATGGAAAAGCAATTGGTGTTACCATTATGTTTAAGTTTACAGTATCTGGGTACACTGTGATTTTTATGATTGTTTTTAATATTAGGTTGGTGTTCGGATGACCTAATACTAAGCGTTCTACAAGTACGACCAATATATTGTACCCCACAAATACATGATAGACGATAAACAACGTATTTGGAGGCACAAGATATATGGCCTAAAATCGAATAGTTATGGCCAGTGACATTGAATTTAAACGTTGTTTTTTATTTTGTGTAATATGATCACATAATTTACATCTCCCAACTCCACATTTGAAACTGCCATAGTAGATAGAGGAATACTTGGAGCTAGCAGGAATCAAATTCCTTTTGTTTCTAACGATCTTGCTGGGAGCTAGAATGCTTTTAAGATTAGGAGCTCTTTTATATACAATCTTTGGTTTAGTTCCTATTTTATTACCCAGAATAGGGTCCTTAGTAAGAATTAGACATGTGCGATTCGTTTCGGATTTATTCGGGAAATTCGGAAAATTTGGTAAATTCGTCGATTCGGATCGATTCGAATTTCCGAATTAAAATACTTCCGAATCTACCGAATGAAACTGAATTAGCTGCCGTACCTCCGAATAAATCCGAATTAGCTCAGTAAAATTCGGCATTCCCCCATAGGAAACAATGGGGCAGTTTCGGCTGAAAAAAAACCTAACACCTGCAAAAAAGCAGCGTTCAGCTCTTAACGCAGCCCCATTGTTTCCTATGGGGAAACACTAAGTCTGCACCTAACACCCTAAAATGAACCCCGAGTCTAAACACCCCTAATCTAACACTTATTAACCCCTTATCTGCGGCCCCCCCTATCGCTGACACCTGCATTATCTTATTAACCCCTAATCTGCCGCTCCGGACACCGCCGCCACCTACATTATACCTATGTACCCCTAATCTGCAGCCCCTAACACCGCCGACCCCTATATTATATTTATTAACCCCTAATCTCCCCCCCAACGTCGCCGCAACCTAACTACATTTATTAACCCCTAATCTGCCGACCGGACCTCGCCGCTACTATAATAAATGTATTAACCCCTAAACCGCCACACTCCCGCCTTGCAAACCCTATAATAAATTTTATTAACCCCTAATCTGCCCCCCCCCAACGTCGCCGCAACCTAACTACAAGTATTAACCCCTAATCTGTCGACCGGACACCGCCGCCACCTACATTATAGCTATTAACCCCTAATCTGCTGTCCCTAACATCGCCGACCCCTATATTATAGTTATTAACCCCTAATCTGCCCCCCCCCCAATGTCGCCACAACCTAACTACATTTATTAACCCCTAATCTGCCGACCGGACCTCGCCGCTACTATAATAAATGTATTAACTCCTAAACCGCTGCACTCCCACCTCGCAAACACTAAAGTTAATTTCATTAACCCCTAATCTGCCCCCCCCCAACGTCGCCGCAACCTAACTACAAGTATTAACCCCTAATCTGCCGACCGGACATCACCGCCAGCCTAATAAATGTATTAACCCCTAAACCTCCGCACTCCCGCCTCGCAAACACTATAATAAATTTTATTAACCCCTAATCTGCCCTCCCTAACATCGCCGCCACCTACCTACAATTATTAACCCCTAATCTCCCGCCCCCAACGTCGCCGCTACTATAATAAAGTTATTAACCCCTAAACCTAAGTCTAACCCTAACCCTAACACCCCTTAATTTAAATATAATTTAAATAAAACGAAATAAATTTACTATAATTAAATAAATTAATCCTATTTAAAACTAAATACTTATCTGTAAAATAAACCCTAATATAGCTACAATATAACTAATAGTTACATTGTAGCTATTTTAGGATTTATATTTATTTTACAGGCAACTTTGTATTTATTTTAACTAGGTACAATAGCTATTAAATAGTTAAGAACTATTTAATAACTACCTAGCTAAAATAAATACAAATTTACCTGTAAAATAAATCCTAACCTAAGTTACAATTACACTTAACACTACACTATCATTACATTAATTAAATAAATTAATCCTATTTAAAACTAAATACTTACCTGTAAAATAAACCCTAATATAGCTACAATATAACTAATAGTTACATTGTAGCTATTTTAGGATTTATAATTTATTTTACAGGCAACTTTGTATTTATTTACTAAAATAACAAAGCCCCCCAAAATAAAAAAAATGCCCTACCCTATACTAAATTACAAAAGTTAACAGCTCTATTACCTTACCAGCCCTTAAAAGGGCCTTTTGCTGGGCATGCCCCAAAGAAAACAGCTCTTTTGCCTGTAAAAAAAAAACACAATACCACCCCCCAACATTTACAACCCACCACCCACATACCCCTACTCTAACCCAAACCCCCTTAAATAAACCTAACAATAAGCCCCTGAAGATCTCCCTACCTTGAGTCGTGTTCACCCAGCCGGGCCGAAGTCTTCATCCGATGGGGCAGAAGAAGACATCCAGACCGGCAGAAGTCTTCATCCAAGCGGGGCAAGAAGAGGTCTTCCATCCATCAGAAGTCTTCATCCAGGTGGCATCTTCTACCTTCATCCATCCGGAGCGGCAGCATCCTGAAGACATCCGACGCGGAGCATCCTCTTCTTTCTTGATCCGATGACTAAATGACAGTACCTTTAAGTGATGTCATCCAAGATGGCGTCCCTTGAATTCGGATTGGCTGATAGGATTCTATCAGCCAATCGGAATTAAAGGGACACTGTACCCAAAAATTTTCTTTCATGATTCAGATTGAACATGAAATTTTAAGCAACTTTCTAATTTACTCCTATTATCAAATTTTCTTCATTCTCTTGGTATCTTTATTTAAAATTCAAGAATGTAAGTTTAGATGCCGGCCCATTTTTGGTGAACAACCTGGGTTGTCCTTGCTGATTGGTGAATAAATTCATCGACCAATAAAAAATTGCTGTCCAGAGTACTGAACCCAAAAAAAGCATAGATGCCTTCTTTTTCAAATAAAGATAGCAAGAGAACAAAGAAAAATTGATAATAGGAGTAAATTATAAAGTTGCTTAAAATTGCATGCTCTTTCTGAATTATAAAACAAAATTTTTGGGTTCAGTGTCCCTTTAAGATAGGAAAATCTGATTGGCTGATTCAATCAGCCAATCAGATTCAAGTTCAATCCGATTGGCTGATCCAATCAGCCAATCAGATTGAGCTTGCATTCTATTGGCTGATCGGAACAGCCAATAGAATGCAAGCTCAATCTGATTGGCTGATTGGATCAGCCAATCTGATTGAACATGAATCTAATTGGCTGATTCAATCAGCCAATCAGATTTTTCCTACCTTAATTCCGATTGGCTGATAGAATCCTATCATCCAATCGGAATTCAAGGGACGCCATCTTGGATGACGTCACTTAAAGGTACCGTCATTTAGTCGTCGGATCAAGAAAGAAGAGGATGCTCCGCGTCGGATGTCTTCAGGATGCTGCCACTCCGCTCCGGATGGATGAAGATAGAAGATGCCACCTGGATAAAGACTTCTGATGGATGGAAGACCTCTTCTTGCCCCGCTTGGATGAAGACTTCTGCCGGTCTGGATGTCCCCTTCTGCCCCATCGGATGAAGACTTCGGCCCGGCTGGGTGAACACGACTCAAGGTAGGGAGATCTTCAGGGGCTTAGTGTTAGGTTTATTTAAGGGGGGTTTGGGTTAGAGTAGGGGTATGTGGGTGGTGGGTTGTAATGTTGGGGGGTGGTATTGTGTTTTTTTTTTACAGGCCAAAGAGCTGTTTTCTTTGGGGCATGCCCTGCAAAAGGCCCTTTTAAGGGCTGGTAAGGTAATAGAGCTGTTAACTTTTGTAATTTAGTATAGGGTAGGGCATTTTTTTATTTTGGGGGGCTTTGTTATTTTATTAGGGGGCTTAGATTAGGTGTAATTAGTTTAAAATTCTTGTAATATTTTTTTTATTTTTTTAAATTTAGTGTTTGTTTTTTGTACTTTAGTTTAGTTTATTTAATTGTTTTTAATTGTAGGTACTTGTAGTTAATTTATTTAATGATAGTGTAGTGTTAGGTTTAATTGTAACTTAGGTTAGGATTTATTTTACAGGTAATTTTGTAATTATTTTAACTAGGTAGCTATTAAATAGTCAATAACTATTTAATAGCTATTGTACCTAGTTAAAATAAATACAAAGTTGCCTGTAAAATAAATATAAATCCTAAAATAGCTACAATGTAACTATTAGTTATATTGTAGCTATATTAGGGTTTATTTTACAGGTAAGTATTTAGTTTTAAATAGGATTAATTTATTTAATTAATTTAATGATAGTGTAGTGTTAGGTGTAATTGTAACTTAGGTTAGGATTTATTTTACAGGTAATTTTGTAATTATTTTAACTAGGTAGCTATTAAATAGTCAATAACTATTTAATAGCTATTGTACCTAGTTAAAATAAATACAAAGTTGCCTGTAAAATAAATATAAATCCTAAAATAGCTACAATCTAACTATTAGTTATATTGTAGCTATATTAGGGTTTATTTTACAGGTAAGTATTTAGTTTTAAATAGGATTAATTTATTTAATTATAGCAAATTTATTTCGTTCGGTTTGGGTTAGAGTAGGGGTATGTGGGTGGTGGGTTGTAATGTTGGGGGGTGGTATTGTGTTTTTTTTATAGGCAAAAGAGCAATTTTCTTTGGGGCATGCCCCGCAAAAGGCCCTTTTAAGGGCTGGTAAGGTAATAGAGCTGTTAACTTTTGTAATTTAGTATAGGGTAGGGCATTTTTTTATTTTGGGGGGCTTTGTTATTTTATTAGGGGGCTTAGATTAGGTGTAATTAGTTTAAAATTCTTGTAATATGTTTTTACTTTTGGTAATTTTGTGTTTGTTTGTTTTTGTACTTTTCTGATGGTTGGAAGACCTCTTCTTGCCCCACTTGGATGAAGACTTCTGCCGGTCTGGATGTCCTCTTCTGCCCCATCGGATGAAGACTTCGACCCGGCTGGGTGAACACGACTCAAGGTAGGGAGATCTTCAGGGGCTTAGTGTTAGGTTTATTTAAGGGGGGTTTGGGTTAGAGTAGGGGTATGTGGGTGGTGGGTTGTAATGTTGGGGGTTGGTATTGTGTTTTTTTTTTACAGGCAAAAGAGCTGTTTTCTTTGGGGCATGTCCTGCAAAAGGCCCTTTTAAGGGCTGGTAAGGTAATAGAGCTGTTAACTTTTGTAATTTAGTATAGGGTAGGGCATTTTTTTATTTTGGGGGCCTTTGTTATTTTATTAGGGGGCTTAGATTAGGTGTAATTAGTTTAAAATTCTTGTAATATTTTTTTATTTTTTTAAATTTAGTGTTTGTTTTTTTTGTACTTTAGTTTAGTTTATTTAATTGTATTTAATTGTAGGTACTTGTAGTTAATTTATTTAATTTATTTAATGATAGTGTAGTGTTAGGTTTAATTGTAACTTAGGTTAGGATTTATTTTACAGGTAATTTTGTAATTATTTTAACTAGGTAGCTATTAAATAGTCAATAACTATTTAATAGCTATTGTACCTAGTTAAAATAAAGACAAAGTTGCCTGTAAAATAAATATAGGGACAACAGATTAGGGGTTAATAGCTATAATGTAGGTGGCGGCGGTGTCCGGTCGGCAGATTAGGGGTTAATACTTGTAGTTAGGTTGTGGCGACGTTGGGGGGGGCAGATTAGGGGTTAATAACTATAATGTAGGGGTCGGCGATGTTAGGGACTGCAGATTAGGGGTTAATAGCTATAATGTAGGTGGCGGCGGCGTCCGGTCGGCAGATTAGGGTTTAAATAATTTTATGATAGTGTTTGCGATGTGGGGGGGGCCTCGGTTTAGTGGTTCATAGGTAGTTTATGGGTGTTAGTGTACTTTAGCACTGTAGTTAAGAGCTTTATGTTCCGGTGTTAGCCCATAAAGCTCTTAACTACTGACTTTATTCGGTAGATTTGGATGGCCGTGTTTTACACTAGTACTTACACCTAATATACAGTACATATAATACTAGTCTAATACACAGCATATCCCACCTAAAACATACAGAATTTCCGAATTTCGGAACCGAATCAAACCGAATGGAACCGAATTCAGCCGAATTTATTTGAATCCGAATAAAACCGAAACAAATTCATTTGAATCCGAATAAATCCGAAACAAATTCATTCAAATTTTGCCGAATTCGAATCAATCCGAACCGAAATTCGAAAAAGTCTGAATCAATCTGAACCGAAACCGAACCAAATTTTTTAGCCATGCACATATCTAGTAAGAATGCTCCATTGTTTCATAATATTTTTTTTTTATTAATTGATGGATACTATTATATTGGGTAATGGAAAGAGGGTGTTTGTCCATTGTTTATAATTCAGACATAAGGGACAACAAAAAATCAAATTGGTTGGTAGGAAGGTAAGGATCATGTTCAAGATAGTAAGCTACTGCTGTAAGACTTAAATTGTGCGGGATGTTAGAATAAAGAGCTTGCACATTACAAGTTATCCATAAAAGGTCAGGTGTGATAATCAGATGTTCAAGTTTCATTAACAAAGCCAATGAATCTCAAATGTAAGATTCTAGTTCTAAGACATATTTCTTCTACAAGATAGGACAAATCCACTGATTTTATCCTTACTTGTGGGATATTAACCTCCTGCTAGCAGGAAGTGGCAAAGAGCACCACAGCAGAGCTGTATATATATAACTCCTCCCTTCCCTCCACCTCCAGTCATTCTATTTGCCTGTGTTAGTGATAGGAAGAGGTAAAGTGAGGTGTTAGTTTAGATTCTTCAATCAAGAGTTTATTATTTTAAATGGTGCCTGTGTGTACTATTTTTATTCTGGGCAGCTTCTGAAAGGCCAATTGTGAGGAACTGGTGGAGTTTTACTATCACTATGCCTCCCCTATTGGTGTTGCCTGGAAATGGACTTGAGTGATTTTGCCTAAGATAACTGTGAAAGATAAATAGGAGCGCCTATGGCTTAGGTACAGTCAGGGATCGCACTCTGGGTGGGTTATGTACTGTAATTGATTATTTATTATAATATCCAAACATTAAACATAAAACAGAGATATGGAATTAAAACCTCATAAAAACATATAGCCTAATACAAAGGGTACTACTTAGTTACATCAGTTCCTTATTAAGAATCAATCACATACAAAAATATGCAAAAATATAAGGCAGGGTTTGTATCCTCTATTGCAACAAGGTTATTATACCAAACTGTAGACCTTCACAACAACCAGACACAACGACTGGTCGATGCTAATAAGCACCGTATGTGTCAATACGAATTCACACCATATATTGTGTATGTGCGTGAACAAGAGACAGTGACAGTCTATAATTCAGAATATTAAGATACAATAATCTAATATGTCAGAGTATTAAAAACGGTGATTTAATATGTAAAAGTGGTGATATAAAACGTGTAAAAATGGTGTTATTTTAAAATAAATCACATTGAAAAAGGATCAGAAACTCTAAAAAAAGTTTTAAAATTAAAGTGAGACAAAACCGGTTTGTCAAAAATGTGAATAAGGTAGCAAGGTGATATGTAAAAATACAATGACCAAAATGTGCAATAAGGTGATCAATGTTGTGCAAAAAGGTGCTCATGTGCTTGACTCCTGATAAACAATAGTGTCTGACTCAAATAGATTGCTAACAATAGACAAATCCAATGTTGACCTGTCAATATAGCTTATGCAATATTAATACATAAAAACATATATAAAAAACAAATGACAATTCCTAAAAATCCTAAAATATTGTCCAGTTAATAGTCCAATATTGTTGGTCCACACTGGTAGGGGACTGGAGGGAGAAAAAACCCAATTAACTTTGAATTGTATCCTGATCCAGAGTCCTAATACTTGCTGGATGAATCTGAAATCAAAAACAGAAAAAATACCTCACATAAAGGGCCTTTAGGGTGAAGTCCAAATGGTATCAAACTTACCCCCAAAGCCAAGATTCCTGGTACTGGTGTAGCCTCACAAACCTCTACGCGTTTCGGCCCTGCAGCGGGGCCTTTTTCAAGATGAGAGGGGGAGAGCGTAAAAGAGAGGGGGGGGGAAGAGCGCGCAAAAGAGATGGGGGAGAGAGAGAGAGCGCAAAAGAGATGGGGGAGAGAGAGAGCGCAAAAGAGATGGGGGAGAGAGAGAGCAAAAGAGAGGGGGGAGAGAGAGAGCACCAAAGAGAGGGGGGAGAGAGAGAGCGCAAAAGAGAGGGGGGGAGAGAGCGCAAAAGAGAGGGGGGAGAGAGAGAGCTCAAAAGAGAGGGGGGAGAGAGAGCAAAAGAGGGAGAGAGCACAAAAGAGAGGGGGAGAGAGAGCGCAAAAGAGAGGGGGAGAGAGAGAGCGCAAAAGAGAGGGGGAGAGTGAGAGAGCAAAAAAGAGGGGGAGAGAGCGCAAAAGAGAGGGGGAGAGAGAGAGAGCAAAAGAGAGGGGGAAGAGAGAGAGCTCAAAAGAGAGGGGGGAGAGAGAGAGAGCAGAAGAGAGGGGGAAGGAGAGAGCTGCACAAAATGTACTGCACAAAATGGCCCGTGTAAACGGGCTTTAGGACTAGTAGAGTATAAAAGAGAATTAACTTGTGCTTCACCACTTTCCTTGTCCAGCTTGGAAGCAATCCTGAAGCGCTGAAACCGCTGACGCCATGTGGGCCAAGCTGCAGGCTGAGAGAAATCAAAAGGCTTAGGTGGGGTAAACTTTGACATCTTTATCGATCAGGAACAGAAGCGTAGGCAAGAACTTCTGACACCATGTCATGAGATGCAGGACACAGCAAAGAGGGTACAACTCTATTTTATTGTAGAGCATGGGAATATACATCTGGCACCATTGAAGTCTCTTAGTTAACTGCGACATACACACACGGACCTAAGCCCCGCCCACATCTGGTGACGTCACTTCCCACTCTCATCACAGACAGTCACAGTGGTTACCTTATAAATGACAGTCACAGTGGTTACTTTATAAATGACAGTCACAGTGGTTACCTTATAATGACAGTCACAGTGATTACCTTATAAATGACAGTCACAGTGGTTACCTTATAAATGACAGTCACAGTGATTACTTTATAAATGTCAGTCACAGTGGTTACCTTATAAATTTATTTGAATCCGAATAAAACCGAAACAAATTCATTTGAATCCGAATAAATCCGAAACAAATTCATTCAAATTTTGCCGAATTCGAATCAATCCGAACCGAAATTCGAAAAAGTCTGAATCAATCTGAACCGAAACCGAACCGAATTTTTTAGCCATGCACATATCTAGTAAGAATGCTCCATTGTTTCATAATAATTTTTTTTTATTAATTGATGGATACTATTATATTGGGTAATGGAAAGAGGGTGTTTGTCCATTGTTTATAATTCAGAAATAAGGGACAACAAAAAATCAAATTGGTTGGTAGGAAGGTAAGGATCATGTTCAAGATAGTAAGCTACTGCTGTAAGACTTAAATTGTGCGGGATGTTAGAATAAAGAGCTTGCACATTACAAGTTATCCATAAAAGGTCAGGTGTGATAATCAGATGTTCAAGTTTCATTAACAAAGCCAATGAATCTCAAATGTAAGATTCTAGTTCTAAGACATATTTCTTCTACAAGATAGGACAAATCCACTGATTTTATCCTTACTTGTGGGATATTAACCTCCTGCTAGCAGGAAGTGGCAAAGAGCACCACAGCAGAGCTATATATATATAACTCCTCCCTTCCCTCCACCTCCAGTCATTCTATTTGCCTGTGTTAGTGATAGGAAGAGGTAAAGTGAGGTGTTAGTTTAGATTCTTCAATCAAGAGTTTATTATTTTAAATGGTGCCTGTGTGTACTATTTTTATTCTGGGCAGCTTCTGAAAGGCCAATTGTGAGGAACTGGTGGAGTTTTACTATCACTATGCCTCCCCTATTGGTGTTGCCTGGAAATGGACTTGAGTGATTTTGCCTAAGACCTTTTTTTCTTATCCACAGGACCTCTGGAGGAGATAGTGGACCTCTGGACACTGTGAGTAACATCATGCTGTTACTCAGCATGGAGGTAGGTGCAGTTTATTTTAAGGGGCTTGCAGCAGAACTCTGAAGTAACTGTGCAGTATTAAAGTGGAGAGCCTTACAGAGGTTAATTCACAGACAGTCAGGCAAGTTTTAGCCTAGAGCACTGGGACTTTTATACTCTGCTTTAAAATCTTTGCTTTTATTGAGAGCTGGACAGTAAAACTTTATTTACTATGGCTGACGCTGGGGATGTTATTTAATCACTTTGGGCAAATATTGTATAAAACTTTTCCTTGGTGAGGTATGTTTTTGGTGACGCCCACGATGGGCGGGGCAACATTTGCGTGCTTTCTGCAGCGCCATTAGCTGTTTAGGCTGGTGGCAGTTCCTCTGTTCCAGTGCAGCTTCTAACTACGTTACAAGAGCGCTGCTAGATCAGGAGGTCACGCAGTCCGGTTCCCATCCGGAGCCAGGTAGGAGACGCAGCAGAGCTGTGGCAGGGTGACTGGAGTATTAACTCCTTTTTCTTTTCTAACGGCCAATGCGAACTTTAAAGCAGAGCTTCTGTGAGATTTCACATATTGTTAACATTGTTTTTTGGCTAAACATTTAAGTATTTCAGCAAAATAAACGTTTTTACTGCTTAAAGGGACAGTATATAATTACTGTGGTTATTAACGGTCAAATTTATTTGGTGTGAAAATAAATTTTTATTAAAGACAAAGTACACGTTTTTATCAATTAAAGATTTATTTATTTAAAGAGACAGTAAACTATTGTTTAATAAAAGAGATCTGACTAAGTTGGTAACTAGCATCTGTTATTATGGAACATATGAAACAGAGTACATGTCTCATGTGTTTAGATGCCATTGTGGAACCACCTGTCACACTTTGTGACAATTGTGTGGAGAGAGCAGTACAAGGTAAAGAGAAATTATTTTGTAAGGATGATTCTCTATCCAATGAGATTCAGGATTTTCCGCAATCCTCTCCCCAAGCATCACAGCCTTTAACACCAGCTCAAGCTGCACCATCTGCGTCTGTTTCTTTTACTTTGCAGGATATGGCTACAGTTATGCCATCTACCCTTACGGAGGTTTTGTCTAAGTTACCAGGGTTACAAGGCAAACGTAGCAGGACAGAATCACAGGGTATCCCTGTAGCTTCTGATGCTTTGATGGCTATCTCTGATTTACCCTCCCAGACCTCTGAAGTGGAGGGTAAGGAGACTTTGTCTGAAGGGGAGCTGTTTGACTCAGGTAGTGCTTTACCCCAAACAGATTTGGACGTCATATCCTTTAGATTTAAATTGGAACACCTCCGCCTGTTACTTCGGGAGGTTTTATTGACTCTGGATGATTGTGACTCTATTGTGGTCCCTCCAGAAAAATTGTGTAAGATGGACAGATATCTGGGAATAATAAGCAATATTTGAATACAGCAAATCAATAAGCATACATCATTACAATGATTTAATGATTATCAGGTAAAAACGAATGAAAACAATCACTAAATGATTTTATTTGCAGTAGCTTGCGTGTATAATAGAGAAACAGAAACTTTTGTTATTTAAATTCTCAGCATAGCTGGCAAGAATCAGGTAAACTAATAATCCTGTCAAACCATAAGAAAATGATATTATTACCAGATTCCTGATTGACCCAGTGTTATTATCGATAAATAAGACCAGGTTAACAGGAATTACCTAACAAAAATATTTGTGACTATAAAGGGCAAACCAGAATTAATTAACTCGCCTGATTCAATAAGAAAACTTTGAATATAAATGTAAAGAGCATAAATCATATTAATAAAACCATTTCATATAGGTTTGTTTCATACATATCAACATTGTGGGATCTTTCACTGGGGTTAAGTTTAAAAAGACCCTCTTAGGTTACCCCTGGACCCTCTTTTGCCATTATCCTGACTTGTCTATATGGTCAGCTTAGCCTCCCATCTCCTCTGGATAGGGTGTGGTCATCATGCATGCTCAGTGTGGCCCCTTGTGCCGTCTGCTTGTGTTCCCTTGTCCCCCTTTAGTGGGCGAGTGTGTATTTTATGGAAAGTGCTTAACTCCACCCCAACTGATAAGGTTAGGTTCCCATAATTGATTGGCTAACACTAATTACAGATTAATTAACATTTTTGTTAATAAGCTAAGATTTAGAAGTTGGAATATTTTTCCCTTGGAAGATGGCACTCATCACTAAGCTATAACAGACAAATATGTATTTTGTAAATATATTCTGAAAAACAAGTCAGTATCTCTATTTGACTATTAACCAAGGTTGAACCCCACTAATGTTTATAGAAAAAGAGACTTACTGGAATCAGCCTTTTTAAGTCTACACAGATGCGTACCTTCCCGTTTTTCTTCACAACAGGCACAATGGGGGCACACCAGTCAGTTGCTTCAACAACCTCTTCAATAACCCCCATATTCTTCATACGCATAAGCTCCTCCACTTGACGCATGAGCGGGAACAAAATTCTACGGGGAGTGGTGATGCTGTATGGGACTGCGTCACCTTTAAGGGATATACGGACTGGGTTGCAATTCAGTAGGCCCAAACATATCTTCTGAGATCTCATTCACTCTGGCTACTAGGCCCAAACCACAGGCTGCTTTTCTGCTCAATAGGCTGTTAACACACTGACCTCTAATCACATGCACCCACATGGTGAATTTCCTCAGCTTGTACACGCAGCTGGCAAGAAACTTTCCCGCACAAACAATGCGGCCACCAGGACTATGGACTTTAGTTGTAACTTTCGCCAGCTGAGGCTGTCGCGGCAGTTTCATGAATACTGCAAGGAACATAACAGTGATGTCTGCCCCTGTGTCAATTTTGAAGGCAACTTTTGCTCCAATCACAGAAAGAATAACCCTCCAATCTTCATCTGAACCAGACCGTTCAACAACTGACCCCACAAAGGACACTTCTTGACCCTCCTGGTCGCTATCCACCTGCATCTCCTTTATATATTCAGTTTTAAACAGCACTTCAAAATGGCCCATTCGGTTAAATTTTCTACGTCTTTTGTCTTTAGCAGGGCATACGACACTCTGATCATGGGCATGGTTGCACCGTATGCATCGGGCATGCTGCGCCCATCCGCTTCTGGGCCTTTCTGTTGGCCTTGATCTACCGCTCACACTGTGCCTTTCCCTAGCAGCCCTCCTGAACTGCTGCACTGCTTCATCCACAATTCTCTCAGACCTCAGATCAGCACTTTGCTTTATCAACAGTTCACTCTGGCGGGCCATCATAATAGCTCCATCTAATGTTAAATCAGCCTCCAACTGTAGCTTCAGTGAGACTTCAGCATCTGTAATTCCTATGACTATTCTGTCTCTGATTTGCTCCTCTTTAGCAACACCAAACTCACAAAATTCAGCTAATTCCTACAGGCTGCGCACAAATGACTCCACAGATTCTCCCACACGCTGGGCACGTTTGTGAAAACAAGCCCTCTCACGAATCACATTTCTTTTGGGCACAAAGTGGGCACTGAGTTTGTTCATAACTATGTCAAAGTCAAATTCCTCCCCTTCTTGGAAAGCAAAGGCATTAAACACTGGCTCCACATCTTTCCCCATCCTATAATATAAAAGGCCAAGTGTGTTTGTCCGAAGCTGTCATGCGCAGTAGAGACAGCACAAGGACAAACACACCTGGCCTTTGAGTCCCTACTCCCTAGCTGATCTGCGGCCAAAGTGGGCGTGGCCGGGCATGAGCTGGGGGCATGGCCGATGTAAAGGGGGCATGGCTACGCGGGAATTGCCGTGAAGGGGGCGTGGCCAAGCGCAGTTGCGCGATAGAGAGGGGAGAGAGAGAGAGGGGGAGAGGGAGAGAGGGGAGAGAGAGAGAGGGGGGGGAGAGAGAGATAGGGGAGAGAGGAGAGCGCAAAAGAGAGGGGGGAGAGAGCGCACAAAAGAGAGGGGGGAGAGAGCGCGCAAAAGAGAGTGGGGGAGAGAGCGTGCAAAAGAGGGGGAAGAGAGAGTGCAAAAGAGAGGGGGAGAGCGCAAAAGAGAGGGGGGAAGAGCGCGCAAAAGAGATGGGGGAGAGAGAGAGCGCAAAAGAGATGGGGGAGAGAGAGAGCGCAAAAGAGATGGGGGAGAGAGAGAGCAAAAGAGAGGGGGGAGAGAGAGAGCACCAAAGAGAGGGGGGAGAGAGAGAGCGCAAAAGAGAGGGGGGAGAGAGCGCAAAAGAGAGGGGGGAGAGAGAGAGCTCAAAAGAGAGGGGGGGAGAGAGAGCAAAAGAGGGAGAGAGAGCACAAAAGAGAGGGGGAGAGAGAGCGCAAAAGAGAGGGGGAGAGAGAGAGCGCAAAAGAGAGGGGGAGAGTGAGAGAGCAAAAGAGAGGAGGAAAGAGAGAGCGCAAAAGAGAGGGGGAGAGAGAGAGAGCAAAAGAGAGGGGGGAGAGAGAGAGCTCAAAAGAGAGGGGGGGAGAGAGAGAGAGCAGAAGAGAGGGGGAAGGAGAGAGCTGCACAAAATGTACTGCAAAAAATGGCCCGTGTAAACGGGCTTTAGGACTAGTAGAGTATAAAAGAGAATTAACTTGTGCTTCACCACTTTCCTTGTCCAGCTTGGAAGCAATCCTGAAGCGCTGAAACCGCTGACGCCATGTGGGCCAAGCTGCAGGCTGAGAGAAATCAAAAGGCTTAGGTGGGGTAAACTTTGACATCTTTATCGATCAGGAACAGAAGCGTAGGCAAGAACTTCTGACACCATGTCATGAGATGCAGGACACAGCAAAGAGGGTACAACTCTATTTTATTGTAGAGCATGGGAATATACATCTGGCACCATTGAAGTCTCTTAGTTAACTGCGACATACACACACGGACCTAAGCCCCGCCCACATCTGGTGACGTCACTTCCCACTCTCATCACAGACAGTCACAGTGGTTACCTTATAAATGACAGTCACAGTGGTTACTTTATAAATGACAGTCACAGTGGTTACCTTATAATGACAGTCACAGTGATTACCTTATAAATGACAGTCACAGTGGTTACCTTATAAATGACAGTCACAGTGATTACTTTATAAATGTCAGTCACAGTGGTTACCTTATAAATTTATTTGAATCCGAATAAAACCGAAACAAATTCATTTGAATCCGAATAAATCCGAAACAAATTCATTCAAATTTTGCCGAATTCAAATCAATCCGAACCGAAATTCGAAAAAGTCTGAATCAATCTGAACCGAAACCGAACCGAATTTTTTAGCCATGCACATATCTAGTAAGAATGCTCCATTGTTTCATAATAATTTTTTTTTATTAATTGATGGATACTATTATATTGGGTAATGGAAAGAGGGTGTTTGTCCATTGTTTATAATTCAGAAATAAGGGACAACAAAAAATCAAATTGGATGGTAGGAAGGTAAGGATCATGTTCAAGATAGTAAGCTACTGCTGTAAGACTTAAATTGTGCGGGATGTTAGAATAAAGAGCTTGCACATTACAAGTTATCCATAAAAGGTCAGGTGTGATAATCAGATGTTCAAGTTTCATTAACAAAGCCAATGAATCTCAAATGTAAGATTCTAGTTCTAAGACATATTTCTTCTACAAGATAGGACAAATCCACTGATTTTATCCTTACTTGTGGGATATTAACCTCCTGCTAGCAGGAAGTGGCAAAGAGCACCACAGCAGAGCTGTATATATATAACTCCTCCCTTCCCTCCACCTCCAGTCATTCTATTTGCCTGTGTTAGTGATAGGAAGAGGTAAAGTGAGGTGTTAGTTTAGATTCTTCAATCAAGAGTTTATTATTTTAAATGGTGCCTGTGTGTACTATTTTTATTCTGGGCAGCTTCTGAAAGGCCAATTGTGAGGAACTGGTGGAGTTTTACTATCACTATGCCTCCCCTATTGGTGTTGCCTGGAAATGGACTTGAGTGATTTTGCCTAAGACCTTTTTTTCTTATCCACAGGACCTCTGGAGGAGATAGTGGACCTCTGGGGGTCGATCCGATATAAAGCGTCGCCCGCAAAAGCCGGCGACGCCAATATTTACGCTGATTTGGTATCCTATATACGGCGTAACCTAGAAGTTACGCGCGTATATTTCTGCCGTTGCCCGTAGTTTTTTGGGCCATAGGCAGGTATACCAAACCAGCGCAGTTTGGTATCCAATATGCAGCGTAAGGACTTACGTGGCGAAAATGGAGAAAACTTACTCCATTTTCACCTCGCCACAAAAAGCAGCCGTAAGAAGCCTTACGCTGACTATTGGAGCCCCGTAACTTCCTAAACTAGCTGCTAAAATAAACCTAACACCTAACGCATGCGCAATGTCTATCTCCCTGTCAACCGCGATCTTCTAAAATAAACCTAACACCTAACGCATGCGCAATGTCTATCTCCCTGTCAACCGCGATCCACCCCCCCCCTCGAAATCCCTAATAAAGTTATTACCCCCTAAACCGCCGCTCCAGGACCCCGCCGCCATCTACATAAACTAACCCCCTACTGTGAGCCCCTAAAACCGCCGCCATCTACCTTATCTATCCCCTAATTAGAACCCCTTACACCGCTGTCATCTACCTTATCTATCCCCTAATCTGACCCCTTACACCGCCGCCACCTATATAAAAATTATTAACCCCTAATTTAATCTACCTACCCCGCCGCCAGCTATGTTATCTATATTAACCCTAAGTATATTATAGTTAATATAGTTATTACATTATATATATTAACTATATTAACCCTAATTATATTAGGGTTAATATAGTTAATATAGTTACTATAGTATTTATATTAACTATATTAACTCTATCTAACCCTAACACCCCTAACTAAATTTATATTAAATTAATCTAATTCATTTATAAACTAAAATATTCCTATTTAAATCTAAATACTTACCTATAAAATAAACCCTAAGATAGCTACAATATAATTAATAATTACATTGTAGCTATGTTAGGGTTAATATTTATTTTACAGGTAAATTGTTAATTATTTTAACTAGGTATAATAGATATTAAATAGTTATTAACTATTTAATATCTACCTAGTTAAAATAATTACCCAATTACCTGTAAAATAAATCCTAACCTAAGTTACAAATACACCTACACTATCAATAAATTTAATAAACTACAAACATCTATCTAAAAATACAATTAAATTAACTAAACTAAATTACAAAAAAAAAACAAACACTAAATTACAAAAAATAAAAAAAAGATTACAAGATATTTAAGCTAATTACACCTATTCTAAGCCCCCTAATAAAATAATAAACCCCCAAAATAAAAAAAATTCCCTGCCCTATTCTAAATTAAACAAATTTCAAAGCTCTTTACCTTACCAGCCCTTAAAAGGGCCTTTTGTGGGGCATGCCCCAAAGAATTCAGCTCTTTTGCATTCAACAAATACAATCCCCCCCCCATTACAACCCACCACCCACATACCCCTATTCTAAACCCACCCAAACCCCCCTTAAAAAAGCCTAACACTACCCCCCTGAAGATCTCCCTACCTTGTCTTCACCACACCGGGCCGAACTCCTGATCCGATCCGGGCGATGTCTTCCTCCAAGCGGCAAAGAAGAATTCTTCCTCCGGCGATGTCATCCTCCAAGCGGCAAAGAAAAATTCTTCCTCTGGCGACGTCTTCCTCCAAGCGGCAGCAAAGTCTTCATTCTTCCGGCGGCATCTTCAATCTTCTTTCTTCGCTCCGCCGCCGCGGAGCATCCATCCAGGCCGACGACTGAACGACGAATGAGGTACCTGATCGGAACAGCCAATAGAATGCAAGCTCAATCTGATTGGCTGATTGGATCAGCCAATCGGATTGAACTTGAATCTGATTGGCTGATTCAATCAGCCAATCAGATTTTTTTAACTTAATTCCGATTGGCTGATAGAATCCTATCAGCCAATCGGAATTCGGCGGACGCCATCTTGGATGACGTCATTTAAAGGTACCTCATTCGTCGTTCAGATGCCGCCGGAAGAATGAAGACTTTGCTGCCGCTTGGAGGAAGACGTCGCCAGAGGAAGAATTCTTCTTTGCCGCTTGGAGGAAGACATCGCCCGGATCGGATCAGGAGTTCGGCCCGGTGTGGTGAAGACAAGGTAGGGAGATCTTCAGGGGGGTAGTGTTAGGCTTTTTTAAGGGGGGTTTGGGTGGGTTTAGAATAGGGGTATGTGGGTGGTGGGTTGTAATGGGGGGGGGATTGTATTTGTTGAATGCAAAAGAGCTGAATTCTTTGGGGCATGCCCCACAAAAGGCCCTTTTAAGGGCTGGTAAGGTAAAGAGCTTTGAAATTTGTTTAATTTAGAATAGGGCAGGGAATTTTTTTTATTTTGGGGGTTTATTATTTTATTAGGGGGCTTAGAATAGGTGTAATTAGCTTAAATATCTTGTAATCTTTTTTTTATTTTTTGTAATTTAGTGTTTGTTTTTTTTTGTAATTTAGTTTAGTTAATTTAATTGTATTTTTAGATAGATGTTTGTAGTTTATTAAATTTATTGATAGTGTAGGTGTATTTGTAACTTAGGTTAGGATTTATTTTACAGGTAATTGGGTAATTATTTTAACTAGGTAGATATTAAATAGTTAATAACTATTTAATATCTATTATACCTAGTTAAAATAATTAACAATTTACCTGTAAAATAAATATTAACCCAAACTGTTAGGTGTCCCCTTCAGGGGGTAAGTGTCAATGCAGGCCAAAGCCTGGGGCCTAGTGTACCACCTGAGGCATATGTAGATTACCTGATAAGGGCCCCTTAGAATGACTCAGACCACGCAGCATTATGATCGAAAGCCAATTCTGTTTATTGCACAGCGCAAGCCTTTCTTATAGTGACATACAGGGTTAAGGGGATGACACGTTAGGACCGCGTCATCTTACACAGTTATACAGAGCAATTTACAAGGAAAAACTGGAACATGAGTTTCTCATAACAATATTTACAGAGTCATAACAAACTACCATCTGCAGAGACAACCGAGTGTCTAAAGCCTCTTGTTTACATTATCTTATTCTATCTTACTTCTAGGCATTAGGCCAGGGTACATTGGCAAGGCCGAATAGCTAAAGAAACTCATAACATGCATATAATTCTCACTGCATAATACCCCAGTATAATAAAGTCTATTCATTACAAAATGGCTGCGAGGAACAAGATGGCTGCGAAGAACAAGATGGCTGCCATCAGGTTCATATTACCCCTAACATACCATCCTTTTATTCTAACAGAATAACATAAAAATAGACAGGCATAGAAAATTAGTAAAGCCTTATATTATGGTAACAGAACTCTATAAGAATACTAAAGAGAAAAATATTTGCATGTCGTGATATACTTTTATAGGCTAATTGTCACTGCATATAGGTACAGTCCCTCCAATACCTTCCATCTATCCTCCAGCCCTCCCAAAACTACCGGTCTACCAGTACAGAAACCCAACCAGCCCCCCATCTACCCCCAAACAACGCTGCATCTTCTATCTCTCCACCTGCATTGCTAGCACCCCCCAATATGTCCAACAGTTCCTTTTCCACAGTAAAGCATGACATAGCAACAGCACAACTGTCTCTAGGTGGCCTCTGAATACTTTAAGAACAGTCTTTGTCCATTTGAGAGCGCTGCACCTTGACACTTTGCTATAATACAGTTCTCCAACAGTTCATTTGCAGTAGGGGTGCTTATCCACGGTTCTTCCGCAGGGAGATACTGGAAATCTGATGGTTTGTTCATGGGGTAGACAAGGCAACCAGTGGATACCCATGGCAAGCAGACACTCGAGTCACAGGGAGTCTAGGAAGCAAACAGAAACAGTACAGGATGAGTACACACCGCAATACAATCACAATTATGTCCAAATAAAACGTCACTTTCATCCTATGTCATTTAAAATCAAACAAAACATTGTTGATATATAATACAAACTAAATACATTGACATTTCTCAGAGAATAATTTACAACTTCTCTATACACTTTTAAATGATACTTCATGAATACTACGCAAGTGAAAACCTGTCAGACTTCCTCAAGGGCCTGAATGTTTATGCTAAAACTTATGCTAAGGCCTGCCCTGTTGTAAGAATGGAAAAAAGAAAACAGTCAATGAAAATAAATGAATTTCTTTACAATATCACTTTGAACTTCTAAAAAATAAAAGAACCTTGTGTTGCTTTATTCTGGATGGCTGCTATCTATAATGCTTATAATTCTCCAACCTAAATTCTCTCACACTCCTATATGAGGAAAGCATACAAACAGAACATCATTTAAAACTACAAGCTCTTTTAAAGGTAAACACATCTTTATGGTAAGAATTACTCTCTTTGACAAACATCAGGAATGACCAAATTCACTTTGCAGATACCATACTAATTAATAAAAGGGAAAAATACATTTGCTTTCATAAACTATAATTATGCTATTCCCTGAACAAACATTTCTCTGTATATTTACTATAAACTTCTAGCTTAGACGTGTCCTCCTTATGTTCTAAAGGGTGAAGGGTCTAAAATATTATGCTATGTTGCAGCATTTTCCTTAAACCTATTTTCTATACTCAGTGGGCCATTCAATAGAGTACAATACTGCGAAGTTCACAGTTACACTTATCTAAAGGGTTACTTTGTTACGCACATAAACTACCATGTGCACTAATACCAATGAAGCATATGATTTCTTAGACCAAATATGATCAATAAAAATAAAACAAATACAAGAGAATACAAAACAAGCAATATAAGGAATAGGGTTAAAACAATACTCCCCTAATTTAATTGGTTGATCCTGTAACAGCATAACAGGACTTCCATATCGAGCGGTAAGGCACAGTCCAGAGAAGGATAGTCTTTATGTCCTGAAGACACACATCAGAGGAAACAGTCATGGATTACCCAGAGTCCAGTTCTGGGGCTGGTACCAGCATGCAAAGCAAAGAATGGATCCAAAGATAGTTCAGTAACTTTTTTTACTGCAGTATGATGGTTAAAACAAGCTTGACAAAAGGTCTTTCATCTTTATCTTTTCTTTCTTTAAAGGTTTACTTGCTTTCAATCTTTAATCTTTTGAAGAGTGCACTTATGGAATTTTGCCTGTACAGATTTTACCTAAATATGGAAACTCAAAAATAATTCAGTTAGTGTGTTTCAATCTCTGAAGACAGCATACTCTCATCCTGCAAATACAAATATAGTGTTAAGAACCACATAGAAAAATAAAACATTTTAGGCATCTGAAATTAACAAAACGTTGTAGGTTCACCTCCTAAAAATAATCTCCTCCATTACATAAAGATATTCATCAATACTCATCAATACTTCCCCCATGTTTGCGTGAAACATCTCATGTGACACGCAAACACAAGATAACAAGAAACTAAACGATAAATCATGCACTCCACTCATGCAGAGACAATTCTCAATAGCAAGCAAAATGAAATACACTTCACAATTCAATATGCTGTCCACAAAAGAGAAAAACATAACAAACAATGAAAACCAATCGTTCTTGTCTTACACAAAACGAAACATTAGCTGCTGACACAAATTTCAAACAACCACAATTATCTTAGAATGCAACACATATTCTGACATTCGCTGAAATGCAACACACTCAGAACATGACAAACAATTAAAAACATCCACTATGTACAAAACTTTAATATCACACAAAGAAAGCAATCACAGCAGATGCCCAAGAAACTTAAGTTGCAGATTGCACAAATAAAATTGCGCTTATTTGGGAAAGATCAGATAACCACAGTAGCCACTGTTAAAGGGACATTCTAGGATAAATGAAAATTCATTATTCAGATAGGACTTTTAATTTTAACCAACCTTCCTAGATTAAACCAAACATAGGTAGGCTTATATGCTAATTTTTTTTAAACCTTTGAGGACTGCCTCTTATCACAGGCTGTATAAATCTCATTACAACACCAAGAGACAGAATACACGTAAGCCATATAAATAAAACCAAAACTGTGAACAGATAAATTAGCTAGTTATATAAATGCAGTAGAATCAGATAAACTGTGCATCATTTGTTTTAGGGGTGTTTATTTCTAGACACCTTATAGACCACGGCTTAACTGTTAAGCAGCAATCAAAGTCATTGCAATAATAGTGGTAGACTAGTTAATAACCAAATAACTATATATATTTTTAAAGTGTCACTGAAATCACTTCATTAAATAATATCTCATTTATTTATTGAACGCAGTGGGGGTTATTTTAAATAACAAAGAGTTATATCTGTGAGATACAGTTTGACAGCCACAGAAATAAAATTATCATTTTTTAAGCTATATTCTATGACAGAATATAATATAAATACTTGTTTCTTTGTAGTGAGCAATTTATAGTTATCATTTTTTATAACATAGAACACCAGTACTGCCGCTTTAAATGTACAGTGCAAATTGTTCTCTCTGTAACAAAGCCAAAAAAAACCAAAACATGCACAGTGTTATCATTCTTCTCAAGGATAGTGAGGCAAGCTCAAAGTTTCATTTCTACTTAAAGGAGAAACACTGTTTACTGCTTAAAAATATAAAAATGATCCTTATAATAAAGAAAATGTATACTGACGTTCATTAAATAGCCTAAACAAGCATAAGCAGCATAAGAACGCACTCACAGTGGGATGCAGGCTAATTAAAGGGACATTTTAACCAAATTAAAAATAATCTTTAATTGAAACTGCTAACACAGTGAAATATACTAGTGTTAGGCTTACAGTAAACCTCATCGTCTTTTATGTAAATATTCCCTTAAATTCTCAGATGTTATACCAGTTTTCCTGTATCCCTTTAAATATTTTCACTCCTCTGTTTTTTCTTGTTTTTTTTTTTTTTTTTTTTTCTGTCCGCTAGTCTCACGGATCCCTACACTAAAATTGTAGACAACTTATCCCTTCAGTTTGCATTACAGAGAGAATTAAGTTATGCTGCAAAAAAAATATCTGCTATCTGAACAGCAAATTTAAAATAAATATATACAAAGAAAGGTCTCTAAAAATATATTTAGCAAACTACTAATACAGGGTTATTGCACTGGTTCTTTAAATAAGAAAATGACAATTTTCTATTGCTCCGTCTACGCACTGAGCTCTGATTTTCCAGACAAATATAAGATAATATGCCGCTTGTGTAACAAGTCATGGACAATACATTAATAGCAACACCTTGTTACAGTGAACTGTCCCTTTAAGGACTAACCATTCATCACGCAAATTACATATGTATATCCTAACCACAATCTAGGCTGCTTGTATGATTTACCACACCAATTTCACCTCTGTACTGTAGCATGACCTGCAGATTAATTTACTTGCAACAAAAACGGACGCCCTTTTAGAAAAACTTTCAATTACAGCCTATAAATATATTTCATTGTGTGCACCCACGCCGTGCACAGACCTTACAAATACAACATACGTTAACCCATTAATCATACCAGAAACAATTTCATATTTACCAGAGCGTGACAAAAATCCCATACCATCGCACTTTCAAAGCCGTTACTTCACTTGCAAAAACAATATCCTATCTTTACATGCCGCCACACAATTATCACTTAAAACTAAAACTGCATATGAATACCACATACTTAAAACATGCTGGTGACTTTGAAATACAGTTATATAAAATAACATTACCAAATATCTTCTAAAAACGTCTGATTTCCCAGCAGAGAAACAGAAGGAAACATTATTACGATACAGACACACAAGTTCATTCCATCTCGCATACCAGAGATTCAGTCCCTTTTTTCCTTTCTCAGAAAAGCATCTATTTTCTAGCGTACGACATACATATATATATATAAAAAAACACTAGATTAACTTTTCACCATTTCCACAATGCATTTTTTCTTTTTTTCCGAAACCCCACAAAATGGCCACTTTTGCAGGGTTTGAGACAATCATTTTCAAATAATACATTCTGTTCCTGGTCCAAAGTAAATCTGTTACACGCATACCATAGTGAGAACCTACAGACCATCACACATTATGCATCTCAATATACAAAATTTCAGTTTTGTTACTGCAAGCAAACAAAAAAAATCTTACAAACGGAGACAGGATTTCTTTTCTCTCTTTTTTTTTTCTTTTCTGAGCTATGTGCGCGCTCAGTGGTGGCCCCCCTTCTTTGCCTGCTACATTCTTTAACACAGAGATTTCTCTATTTATCAAACAGCAGTACTTACTGACCGTGTTTTTTAAAAAAATATTTCTGTCTTTTGCAGAAACTATTAACTCTTCTTTTCTTTTACCTTATACATGTAATTTTCTCTGTGCATTCTTATCTATGAGCAGTTCCCCTTTCTCAATACAATAATAGCCACAATTAACATGCACAGCCACTTAATATTTTCTACGCACAGCATAATTTTATATAGCAGCAAAAGCAATCATCAGATATCAACATGAGCTTCAGGTGGGTAGCAAAACTCTATTATGGGAATGAATATGGGAAACTTCAACACACGTGAGACTTACTCACTTCACTGCCACGTTCGCCCGGGGGAGTTTATCTTAAAAAATCCTCCCGTCAACTGGCATTCATATATTTCTTGCGCGCTTATCACCGACAGGACTCACAATACCTGTCGTGTCCCAGCACAGGACTGATTACCTGTCTGGAGGGGTATCACAACTGCCGGCAGGACTTTAACCTCCGCAAACCTGTGCTTCAACCACAGGAACCCCTTTAAGCCTTATATCATATATTATCAACACCTATTACCAGACTAAATTTAGGTTCAAATTCACAGAAAGAAAGCATGGTAAAAGCACTCATAGTTACTCACTGCGAATCCCACTGTCCTGATGCCAAAACTGTTAGGTGTCCCCTTCAGGGGGTAAGTGTCAGTGCAGGCCAAAGCCTGGGGCCTAGTGTACCACCTGAGGCATATGTAGATTACCTGATAAGGGCCCCTTAGAATGACTCAGACCACGCAGCATTATGATCGAAAGCCAATTCTGTTTATTGCACAGTGCAAGCCTTTCTTATAGTGACATACAGGGTTAAGGGGATGACACGTTAGGACCGCGTCATCTTACACAGTTATACAGAGCAATTTACAAGGAAAAACTGGAACATGAGTTTCTCATAACAATATTTACAGAGTCATAACAAACTACCATCTGCAGAGACAACCGAGTGTCTAAAGCCTCTTGTTTACATTATCTTATTCTATCTTACTTCTAGGCATTAGGCCAGGGTACATTGGCAAGGCCGAATAGCTAAAGAAACTCATAACATGCATATAATTCTCACTGCATAATACCCCAGTATAATAAAGTCTATTCATTACAAAATGGCTGCGAGGAACAAGATGGCTGCGAAGAACAAGATGGCTGCCATCAGGTTCATATTACCCCTAACACTAACATAGCTACAATGTAATTATTAATTATATTGTAGCTATCTTAGGGTTTATTTTATAGGTAAGTATTTAGATTTAAATAGGAATATTTTAGTTTATAAATGAATTAGATTAATTTAATATAAATTTAGTTAGGGGTGTTAGGGTTAGATAGAGTTAATATAGTTAATATAAATACTATAGTAACTATATTAACTATATTAACCCTAATATAATTAGGGTTAATATAGTTAATATATATAATGTAATACCTATATTAACTATAATATACTTAGGGTTAATATAGATAATATAGCTGGCGGCGGGGTAGGTAGATTAAATTAGGGGTTAATCATTTTAATAGAGATGGCGGCGGTGTAAGGGGCTTACATTAGGGGTTAATAACTTTATTAGGTTGCGGCGGGGTAAAGGAGCGGCGGTTTAGGGGTTAATAGCTTTTTTATTGTTAGGCTAGTGAGGGGGGATAGCGGATAGAGGGTTAGACAGTGCGGGCTATGTTAGGGAGGCGTGTTAGACAGTGCGGGCTATGTTAGGGAGGCGTGTTAGACAGTGCGGGTGTTTTAAACTTTAGTCAGGTTTTATAGGCGCCGGCAGATTCTAACGTGCCGCAAGTCACTGGCGACGCCAGAAATTTGTACTTACGCAGATTTCTGGACATCGCTGGTTTGTGAGACTTACGGCACGTTAGCATCTGACGGCGCCGTATATGGGATGGCTCGAGTTGCGAGCTGAAACTGCGGGCGACGCCGGTTCCCTCGCTTGCGCCGCAAACTGCGATCGATATCGGATTGCGCCCCCGGACACTGTGAGTAACATCATGCTGTTACTCAGCATGGAGGTAGGTGCAGTTTATTTTAAGGGGCTTGCAGCAGAACTCTGAAGTAACTGTGCAGTATTAAAGTGGAGAGCCTTACAGGGGTTAATTCACAGACAGTCAGGCAAGTTTTAGCCTAGAGCACTGGGACTTTTATACTCTGCTTTAAAATCTTTGCTTTTATTGAGAGCTGGACAGTAAAACTTTATTTACTATGGCTGACGCTGGGGATGTTATTTAATCACTTTGGGCAAATATTGTATAAAACTTTTCCTTGGTGAGGTATGTTTTTGGTGACGCCCACGATGGGCGGGGCAACATTTGCGCGCTTTCTGTAGCGCCATTAGCTGTTTAGGCTGGTGGCAGTTCCTCTGTTCCAGTGCAGCTTCTAACTACGTTACAAGAGCGCTGCTAGATCAGGAGGTCACGCAGTCCGGTTCCCATCCGGAGCCAGGTAGGAGACGCAGCAGAGCTGTGGCAGGGTGACTGGAGTATTAACTCCTTTTTCTTTTCTAACGGCCAATGCGAACTTTAAAGCAGAGCTTCTGTGAGATTTCACATATTTTTAACATTGTTTTTTGGCTAAACATTTAAGTATTTCAGCAAAATAAACGTTTTTACTGCTTAAAGGGACAGTATATAATTACTGTGGTTATTAACGGTCAAATTTATTTGGTGTGAAAATAAATTTTTATTAAAGACAAAGTACACGTTTTTATCAATTAAAGATTTATTTATTTAAAGAGACAGTAAACTATTGTTTAATAAAAGAGATCTGACTAAGTTGGTAACTAGCATCTGTTATTATGGAAGATATGAAACAGAGTACATGTCTCATGTGTTTAGATGCCATTGTGGAACCACCTGTCACACTTTGTGACAATTGTGTGGGGAGAGCAGTACAAGGTAAAGAGAAATTATTTTGTAAGGATGATTCTCTATCCAATGAGATTCAGGATTTGCCGCAATCCTCTCCCCAAGCGTCACAGCCTTTAACACCAGCTCAAGCTGCACCATCTGCGTCTGTTTCTTTTACTTTGCAGGATATGGCTACAGTTATGCCATCTACCCTTACGGAGGTTTTGTCTAAGTTACCAGGGTTACAAGGCAAACGTAGCAGGACAGAATCACAGGGTATCCCTGTAGCTTCTGATGCTTTGATGGCTATCTCTGATTTACCCTCCCAGACTTCTGAAGTGGAGGGTAAGGAGACTTTGTCTGAAGGGGAGCTGTTTGACTCAGGTAGTGCTTTACCCCAAACAGATTCGGACGTCATGTCCTTTAGATTTAAATTGGAACACCTCCGCCTGTTACTTCGGGAGGTTTTATTGACTCTGGATGATTGTGACTCTATTGTGGTCCCTCCAGAAAAATTGTGTAAGATGGACAGATATCTGGAAGTCCCTACTTACTCAGATACGTTTCCGGTTCCTAAGAGAATTTCGTAGATTGTCACCAAGTAATGGGAAAGACCAGATATCCAGTTCTCCCCTTCCTCTATGTTCAAGAAGATGTACCCTATAGCTGACACTGTGCGGGATTCTTGGCAGACAGTCCCTAAGGTGGAGGGTGCTATTTCTACTCTAGCTAAGCGTACAACTATTCAGATTGAGGACAGTTGAGCTTTCAAAGACCATATGGATAAAAAATTGGAGGGTCTGTTAAAAAAGCTATTTGTTACTCAAGGTTTCCTTTTACAACCGACGGCCTGTATTGTACCAGTTACAACTGTGGCTGCCTTTTGGTTTGATGCTTTGGAATGTTATGAATATTATCCTTATTATTATTTTTATTATTATTTCAGTAGTGTACCCGCAAAGTGTATTATGTGTTTAGACACAATAAATATTATGGAACCTCTATATCATTCTAATAATGTAACTCAATATTTATATAATAGCGGTTACCAACTTTGCATGAGCAATATGTGCAATTTAATAACACTCTGAATTATATCATTTGCAAAGGATAATATATATAAAACCTGAATCCTTTTAGTTCTGATTTGTCTATTAATTAAACTGAGACCAGATCAATAAACAAACTTAGTTTATTAAAAGAATTATTGGGAATAATAAGCAATATATGAATACAGCAAATCAATAAGCATACATCATTACAATGATTTAATGATTATCAGGTAAAAACGAATGAAAACAATCACTAAATGATTTTATTTGCAGTAGCTTGCGTGTATAATAGAGAAACATAAACTCTTGTTATTTAAATTCTCAGCATAGCTGGCAAGAATCAGGTAAACTAATAATCCTGTCAAACCATAAGAAAATGATATTATTACCAGATTCCTGATTGACCCAGTGTTATTATCGATAAATAAGACCAGGTTAACAGGAATTACCTAACAAAAATATTTGTGACTATAAAGGGCAAACCAGAATTAATTAACTCGCCTGATTCAATAAGAAAACTTTGAATATAAATGTAAAGAGCATAAATCATATTAATAAAACCATTTCATATAGGTTTGTTTCATACATATCAACATTGTGGGATCTTTCACTGGGGTTAAGTGTAAAAAGACCCTCTTAGGTTACCCCTGGACCCTCTTTTGCCATTATCCTGACTTGTCTATATGGTCAGCTTAGCCTCCCATCTCCTCTGGATAGGGTGTGGTCATCATGCATGCTCAGTGTGGCCCCTTGTGCCGTCTGCTTGTGTTCCCCTGTCCCCCTTTTGTGGGCGAGTGTGTATTTTATGGAAAGTGCTTAACTCCACCCCAACTGATAAGGTTAGTTTCCCATAATTGATTGGCTAACACTAATTACAGATTAATTAACATTTTTGTTAATAAGCTAAGATTTAGAAGTTGGAATATTTTTCCCTTGGAAGATGGCACTCATCACTAAGCTATAACAGACAAATATGTATTTTGTAAATATATTCTGAAAAACAAGTCAGTATCTCTATTTGACCATTAACCAAGGTTGAACCCCACTAATGTTTATAGAAAAAGAGACTTACTGGAATCAGCCTTTTTAAGTCTACACAGATGCGTACCTTCCCGTTTTTCTTCACAACAGGCACAATGGGGGCACACCAGTCAGTTGCTTCAACAACCTCTTCAATAACCCCCATATTCTTCATACGCATAAGCTCCTCCACTTGACGCATGAGCGGGAACAAAATTCTACGGGGAGTGGTGATGCTGTATGGGACTGCGTCACCTTTAAGGGATATACGGACTGGGTTGCAATTCAGTAGGCCCAAACATATCTTCTGAGATCTCATTCACTCTGGCTACTAGGCCCAAACCACAGGCTGCTTTTCTGCTCAATAGGTTGTTAACACACTGACTTCTAATCACATGCACCCACATGGTGAATTTCCTCAGCTTGTACACGCAGCTGGCAAGAAACTTTCCCGCACAAACAATGCAGCCACCAGGACTATGGACTTTAGTTGTAACTTTCGCCAGCTGAGGCTGTCGCGGCAGTTTCATGAATACTGCAAGGGACATAACAGTGATGTCTGCCCCTGTGTCAATTTTGAAGGCAACTTTTGCTCTAATTACAGAAAGAATAATCCTCCAATCTTCATCTGAACCAGACCGTTCAACAACGGACCCCACAAAGGACACTTCTTGACCCTCCTGGTCGCTATCCACCTGTATCTCCTTTATATATTCAGTTTTACACACCACTTCAAAATGGCCCATTCGGTTAAATTTTCTGCGTCTTTTGTCTTTAGCAGGGCATACGACACTCTGATCATGGGCATGGTTGCACCGTGTGCATCGGGCATGCTGCGCCCATCCGCTTCTGGGCCTTTCTGTTGGCCTTGGTCTACCGCTCACACTGTGCCTTTCACTAGCAGCCCTCCTGAACTGCTGCACTGCTTCATCCACAATTCTCTCAGACCTCAGATCAGCACTTTGCTTTATCAACAGTTCACTCTGGCGGGCCATCATAATAGCTCCATCTAATGTTAAATCAGCCTCCAACTGTAGCTTCAGTGAGACTTCAGCATCTGTAATTCCTATGACTATTCTGTCTCTGATTTGCTCCTCTTTAGCAACACCAAACTCACAAAATTCAGCTAATTCATACAGGCTGTGCACAAATGACTCCACAGATTCTCCCACACGCTGGGCACGTTTGTGAAAACAAGCCCTCTCATGAATCACATTTCTTTTGGGCACAAAGTGGGCACTGAGTTTGTTCATAACTATGTCAAAGTCAAATTCCTCCCCTTCTTGGAAAGCAAAGGCATTAAACACTGGCTCCACATCTTTCCCCATCTTATAATATAAAAGGCCAAGTGTGTTTGTCCGAAGCTGTCATGCACAGTAGAGACAGCACGAGGACAAACACACCTGGCCTTTGAGTCCCTACTCCCTAGCTGATCTGCGGCCAAAGTGGGCGTGGCTGGGCATGAGCTGGGGGCGTGGCCGATGTAAAGGGGGCATGGCCACAGGGAATTGCCGTGAAGGGGGCGTGGCCAAGCGCAGTTGCGTGATAGAGAGGGGAGAGAGAGAGAGGGGGAGAGAGAGAGAGGGGAGAGAGAGAGGGGGGGGGAGAGAGAGATAGGGGAGAGAGGAGAACGCAAAAGAGAGGGGGGGAGAGAGCGCACAAAAGAGAGGGGGGGAGAGAGCGTGCAAAAGATAGGGGGGGAGAGAGCGTGCAAAAGAGGGGGAAGAGAGAGCGCAAAAGAGAGTGGGGAGAGCGCAAAAGAGAGGGGGGGAAGAGCGCGCAAAAGAGATGGGGGAGAGAGAGAGCGCAAAAGAGATGGGGGAGAGACAGAGCGCAAAAGAGATGGGGGAGAGAGAGAGCAAAAGAGAGGGGGGAGAGAGAGAGCACCAAAGAGAGGGGGGAGAGAGAGAGCACCAAAGAGAGGGGGGAGAGAGAGAGCGCAAAAGAGAGGGGGGAGAGAGCGCAGAAGAGAGGGGGGAGAGAGAGAGCTCAAAAGAGAGGGGGGAGAGAGAGCAAAAGAGGGAGAGAGAGCACAAAAGAGAGGGGGAGAGAGCGCAAAAGATAGGGGGAGAGAGAGAGCGCAAAAGAGAGGGGGGAGAGTGAGAGAGCAAAAGAGAGGGGAAAAGAGAGAGCACAAAAGAGAGGGGGGGAGAGAGAGAGAGAGAGCAAAAGAGAGGGGGGAGAGAGAGAGCTCAAAAGAGAGGGGGGAGAGAGAGAGAGCAGAAGAGAGGGGGAAGGAGAGAGCTGCACAAAATGTACTGCAAAAAATGGCCCGTGTAAACGGGCTTTAGGACTAGTAGAGTATAAAAGAGAATTAACTTGTGCTTCACCACTTTCCTTGTCCAGCTTGGAAGCAATCCTGAAGCGCTGAAACCGCTGACGCCATGTGGGCCAAGCTGCAGGCTGAGAGAAATCAAAAGGCTTAGGTGGGGTAAACTTTGACATCTTTATCGATCAGGAACAGAAGCGTAGGCAAGAACTTCTGACACCATGTCATGAGATGCAGGACACAGCAAAGAGGGTACAACTCTATTTTATTATAGAGCATGGGAATATACATCTGGCACCATTGAACTCTCTTAGTTAACTGCGACATTAGGGTTGCCACCTCAGCCATGTTTTCCTGGACACTTATGAGTTACACATGCTGCAGGGTGTGCAGGGAGGAACATGTATTGTGTTTCTGGACAGCACTATTCATATTCCTCCCTGCACACCCTGCAGCATGTGTAACTTATAAGTGTTCTGTATTTTAAGGGACAGGTGGCAACCCTATGCGACATACACACACGGACCTAAGCCCCGCCCACATCTGGTGACGTCACTTCCCACTCTCATCATAGACAGTCACAGTGGTTACCTTATAAATGACAGTCACAGTGGTTACTTTATAAATGACAGTCACAGTGGTTACCTTATAAATGACAGTCACAGTGATTACCTTATAAATGACAGTCACAGTGGTTACCTTATAAATGACAGTCACAGTGATTACCTTATAAATCACAGACACAGTGATTACTTTATAAATGTCAGTCACAGTGGTTACCTTATAAATGACACTCACAGTGATTACCTTATAAATGACAGTCACAGTGGTTACCTTATACATGACAGTCACAGTGATTACCTTATACATGACAGTCACAGTAGTTACCTTATAAATGACAGTCACAGTAGTTACCTTATAAATGACAGTCACAGTGATTACCTTATAAATGACAGTCACAGTGGTTACCTTATAAATGACACTCACAGTGATTACCTTATACATGACAGTCACAGTAGTTACCTTATAAATGACACTCACAGTGATTACCTTATACATGACAGTCACAGTAGTTACCTTATAAATGACACTCACAGTGATTACCTTATACATGACAGTCACAGTAGTTACCTTATAAATGACACTCACAGTGATTACCTTATACATGACAGTCACAGTAGTTACCTTATAAGTGAGAGTCACAGTGGTAATCTTATACATGACAGTCACAGTGATTACCTTATACATGACAGTCACAGTAGTTACCTTATAAATGACAGTCACAGTAGTTACCTTATAAATGACAGTCACAGTGATTACCTTATAAATGACAGTCACAGTGGTTACCTTATAAATGACACTCACAGTGATTACCTTATAAATGTCAGTCACAGTGATTACCTTATAAATGACACTCACAGTGATTACCTTATACATGACAGTCACAGTAGTTACCTTATAAATGACACTCACAGTGATTACCTTATAAATGTCAGTCACAGTGGTTACCTTATAAATCACAGTCACAGTGATTACCTTATAAATGACACTCACAGTGATTACCTTATAAATGACAGTCACAGTGATTACCTTATAAATGATAGTCACAGTGATTACCTTATACATGACAGTCACAGTAGTTACCTTATAAATGACACTCACAGTGGTTACCTTATAAATGATAGTCACAGTGATTACCTTATAAATGACACTCACAGTGGTTACCTTATAAATGACAGTCACAGTAGTTACCTTATAAATGACAGTCACAGTGATTACTTTATAAATGACAGTCACAGTGGTTACTTTATAAATGACAGTTACAGTGATTACCTATAAATGACAGTCACAGTGGTTACCTTATAAATGACAATCAGCATAATCCACTGTGAATGAACATTAAAGGGACACTGAACCCAATACAAGAAAGCTGCAAAATGGTTCGTTTTCAGAATGATTGTCTATAGGTTGTTTGTTACATTAAAGTCACATGGAGGTGGAGGTCACATGTTTCCTGTCTAGAGTGAAGCTCCAGTTTGCAGCTAGACTCCTTTGTATTCTGTTGTTCCCCTCCCATTTACTTCCTGTGCAGCAGTTGCTGGGTGAGTGAGTCAGGCTGTGTGTATTGTGTGATAAAACGTTTTAGTCACTTTCTGGTCTTTTTAAAACGTTTATAATTGTTATAAATGTTGTTCTTTTATTATTCAGCTGCTTGTGCCAGGCAATGGGATACTAAGTACTGTTCAACTCTCTGTGCTAGTGAAGGGTTAATACACACTGTGCTGCTCTCTGTGCTAATGAAGGGTTAATACACCCTGTGCAGCTCTCTGTGCTAGTGAAGGGTTAATACACACTGTGCTGCTCTCTGTGCTATTGAAGGGTTAATACACCCTGTGCAGCTCTCTGTGCTAGTGAAGGGTTAATACACACTGTGCTGCTCTTTGTCTTAGTGAAGGGTTAATACACACTTTGCTACTCTTTGTCTTAGTGAAGGGTTAATACACACTTTGCTACTCTTTGTCTTAGTGAAGGGTTAATACACACTGTGCTGCTCTCTGTGCTAGTGAAGGGTTAATACAAACTGTGCTGCTCTCTGTGCTAGTGAAGGGTTAATACGCACTGTGCTGCTCTCTGTGCTAGTGAAGGGTTAATACACACTGTGCAGCTCTCAGTGCTAGTGAAGGGTTAATACACACTGTGCTGCTCTCTGTGCTAGTGAAGGGTTAATACACACTGTGCTGCTCTCTGTGCTAGTGAAGGGTTAATACACACTGTGCTGCTCTCTGTGCTAGTGAAGGGTTAATACACACTGTGCTAGTGAAGGGTTAATACACACTGTGCTGCTCTCTGTGCTAGTGAAGGATTAATACACACTGTGCTACTCTCTGTGCTAGTGAAGGGTTAATACACACTGTGCAGCTCTCTGTGCTAGTGAAGGGTTAATGCACACTGTGCAGCTCTCTGTACCAGTGAAGGGTTAATACACACTGTGCAGCTCTCTGTGCTAGTGAAGGGTTAATACACACTGTGCTGCTCTCTGTACCAGTGAAGGGTTAATACACACTGTGCAGCTCTCTGTGCTAGTGAAGGGTTAATACACACTGTGCTGCTCTCTGTGCTAGTGAAGGATTAATACACACTGTGCTGCTCTCTGTGCTAGTGAAGGGTTAATACACACTGTGCAGCTCTCTGTGCCAGTGAAGGGTTAATACAAACTGTGCTGCTCTCTGTGCTAGTGAAGGATTAATACACACTGTGCTGCTCTCTGTGCTAGTGAAGGATTAATACACACTGTGCTGCTCTCTGTGCTAATGAAGGGTTAATACACACTGTGCAGCTCCCTGTGCTAGTGAAGGATTAATACACACTGCTGCTCTCTGTGCTAATGAAGGGTTAATATACACTGTGCAGCTCCCTGTGCTAGTGAAGGGTTAATACACACTGTGTTGCTCTCTGTACTAGTGAAGGGTTAATACACACTGTGCAGCTCTCTGTGCTAGTGAAGAGTTAATACACACTGTGCTGCTCTCTGTGCTAGTGAAGGGTTAATACACACTGTGCTGCTCTCTGTGCTAGTGAAGGGTTAATACACACTGTGCTGCTCTGTGTGCTAGTGAAGTGTTAATACACACTGTGCAGCTCTCTGTGCTAGTGAAGAGTTAATACACACTGTGCTGCTCTGTGTGCTAGTGAAGGGTTAATACACACTGTGCTGCTCTGTGTGCTAGTGAAGGGTTAATACACACTGTGCTGCTCTCTGTGCTAGTGAAGGGTTAATACACACTGTGCTGCTCTCTGTGCTAGTGAAGGATTAATACACACTGCTGCTCCCTGTGCTAGTGAACGGTTAATACACACTGTGCTGCTCCCTGTGCTAGTGAACGGTTAATACACACTGTGCTGCTCTCTGTGCTAGTGAAGGGTTAATACACACTGTGCAGCTCTCTGTGCTAGTGAAGGGTTAATACACACTGTGCTGCTCTGTGTGCTAGTGAAGGGTTAATACACACTGTGCTGCTCTCTGTGCTAGTGAAGGATTAATACACAGTGTGCTGCTCTCTGTGCTAGTGAAGGGTTAATACACACTGTGCTGCTATCTGTGCTAGTGAAGGATTAATACACACTGTGCTGCTCTCTATGCTAGTGAAGGGTTAATACACACTGCTGCTCCCTGTGCTAGTGAAGGGTTAATACACGCTGTGCTGCTCCCTGTGCTAGTGAAGGATTAATACACACTGCTGCTCCCTGTGCTAGTGAATGATTAATACACACTGCTGCTCCCTGTGCTAGTGAAGGGTTAATACACACTGCTGCTCCCTGTGCTAGTGAAGGGTTAATACACACTGTGCTGCTCTTTGTGCTAGTGAAGGGTTAATACACACTGTGCTGCTCTCTGTGCTAGTGAAGGGTTAATACACACTGTGCTGCTCTCTGTGCTAGTGAAGGGTTAATACACACTGTGCTGCTCTCTGTGCTAGTGAAGGGTTAATACACACTGTGCTTCTCTCTGTGCTAGTGAATGGTTAATACACACTGTGCTGCTCTCTGTGCTAGTGAAGGGTTAATACACACTGTGCTGCTCTCTGTGCTAGTGAAGGGTTAATACACACTGTGCTTCTCTCTGTGCTAGTGAAGGGTTAATACACACTGTGCTGCTCTCTGTGCTAGTGAAGGGTTAATACACACTGTGCTTCTCTCTGTGCTAGTGAAGGGTTAATACACAATGTGCTTCTCTCTGTGCTAGTGAAGGGTTAATACACACTGTGCTTCTCTCTGTGCTAGTGAAGGGTTAATACACACTGTGCTTCTCTCTGTGCTAGTGAAGGGTTAATATACACTGTGCTTCTCTCTGTGCTAGTGAAGGGTTAATACACAATGTGCTTCTCTCTGTGCTAGTGAAGGGTTAATACACACTGTGCTTCTCTCTGTGCTAGTGAAGGGTTAATACACACTGTGCTTCTCTCTGTGCTAGTGAAGGGTTAATACACACTGTGCTTCTCTCTGTGCTAGTGAAGGATTAATACACACTGTGCTACTCTCTGTGCTAGTGAAGGGTTAATACACACTGTGCTGCTCTCTGTGCTAGTGAAGGGTTAATACACACTGTGCTGCTCTCTGTGCTAGTGAAGGGTTAATACACACGGTGCTGCTCTCTGTGCTAGTGAAGGGTTAATACACACGGTGCTGCTCTCTGTGCTAGTGAAGGGTTAATACACACTGTGCTGCTCTCTGTGCTAGTGAAGGGTTAATACACACTGTGCTTCTCTCTGTGCTAGTGAAGGGTTAATACACACTGTGCTGCTCTCTGTGCTAGTGAAGGGTTAATACACACTGTGCTTCTCTCTGTGCTAGTGAAGGGTTAATACACAATGTGCTTCTCTCTGTGCTAGTGAAGGGTTAATACACACTGTGCTTCTCTCTGTGCTAGTGAAGGGTTAATACACACTGTGCTGCTCTCTGTGCTAGTGAAGGGTTAATACACACTGTGCTTCTCTCTGTGCTAGTGAAGGGTTAATACACACTGTGCTGCTCTCTGTGCTAGTGAAGGGTTAATACACACTGTGCTACTCTCTGTGCTAGTGAAGGGTTAATACACACTGTGCTACTCTCTGTGCTAGTGAAGGGTTAATACACACTGTGCAGCTCTCTGTGCCTGTATGACATAGATATCAAACAAAGAGGTGAATATTAAACAAAGTACAGGCCTGGGTATTTAAGCTATATAAAGGCAGCTAGAAGTTGTATTTTGCTGAGTAAGATACCACACCATATTTCTTGACCACATATTGAACAAGCAATATTAATAATAGTAAGAAAGGGGGGCTATTATAATCTCCTATAGGCTCATAAGTTGAACAATATGTAGCCATATGCCTGTATTATAATATCATAATAGACCAGCATTTACAGTTGCACTAGTCCTAGAGAGGATCTATATTATATACACTGACTGTATATAGTACCTTCCTGTCTGATAACTGTTCTATCTGGCGGCCAGAGATATAAAAGGGAAAGAACAAGATTGGAAGTGGTGGCTAGAGTCGAGTGGCTGTATGGCCTGGCAGCGATATACGTCTGTAGCATAAATCCTATAAAAACTACATATACACTAGGCAAAATATATATGAAAAAGCTATAACCTATATATTGTGCCCGGGGAACCTTGAGATAGATTACTCCTGGTAAATTAAGGCCGCTACCATTAGCTCTCTGTTATTGGGTTAAACTGTGTCAATAGAAACATTTAATATATTTTATAGCTGGTATAATGTCCTCTCGGGATTGAACCGAGAGCCTTAACTTTGGGAAACTTGACTGTGAATTCTAGTGCAATAACATTTTTATTACACTGTGGTGCCAAATAAGATAAGTAGAAGCGTTGTTAAACTGAGGTCCTTTATATTAGCACTGTGCCCCACTGAAAAGCACCAACTGTGGGAAAATGCACATTGAGTAGAGTAACCCCAAGACCTTAGTGTATATATATCTGTTTGTTTTTTTTCTCTACCCCCTCACTGTTAACCCCATAACACTTGTCACACAGTAGATGGTGTAAACACACCCCCTAAGAACACATACACGTATATCACCAGATCACCCGAGCAACACAGTTTTTCACTGCACCTTACTATTTTTTCCCCTATTGTTTTTTTTTTGTTTTTGTTTCACTCAGTAGTTTGTAATACACGTATATTTCACGTAACATTGGTCCACCATTTTATAATTTGTATACTGATTCACCCTTACAACACCACACACGTTTCAACTTTTTTTTTAATAGATCTAGATCACGCCAACCATTATACCAGGACGCAACATTGATGTTGCCTCCCATTAGGCGGAGCTAACTGCAAATAGGGTTTAAAAGACGCATGCAAACAGTGCAATCGCGATAACCCTTTGAAAAAGCCGTGTTAGACGGCGAAACATGTTAGGGACTCAGGGAAATGGTGAGGAGCCGTTGCGAGCTCCTGTATTTTAGTTGCTAACTTTAATTGGTGCTATCTTGATAACCAGTTATAAAATCAGGCTATATATGAATCTTTATATAATTAAACCGCTCTCAAGGGTTTTTCTCTTGGTATAACAGGCTGGTTCTTGATCATAGTAAAATCGGCTGCTTTCAGATATTTAACCACCGCTCGGGAGCGATATTGCCCCAACGGTTAGCAAATTTAAAAAGGAAAGCGCCAAAATATTGCTACAAAGCCATCGGGTACTACCCGACAGTTTAATCCTGTGGCAGATCTATCCTGTGCCCTTATCGCAAAGGGGTTACCGGCAAAGAATTGATTTGCGACACACCACAAGATCTCCGCATTGAGATTTTGAAGTGTATTAACACTATTCAATTATTGTTACCAAACTGTCAGAAAACGTTAACCACTATAAGGATACATAAACAAGATTGGGAATCTTAATTAACTTGTTATATGCCAATAAGCTACATAACTAAAATATTGGTGTTGCGAACAGTTCACACTATACTGTTTAAAAACAGTTCACACTATACTGATATGTCAGGTTATATTCACAATTAATGTGTCTAAATCCAAATGCTGTTTGTCAAATCACTTAAATTCACATTTGCTACGATAGATTAAATTACAGAATTACTCTCAAGTATTATCCAGCTCAGTATTGAGCGGTTGAATTACAGAATTAATTTATTCATAAAAACAGTTTATCAAACATTATAAAATATTCAGCGCCAAATATTGGCTAAATACCAACATCTGATTGTGTGTGAAAATTAAACTGTTAAATTCTAACCTGTGAAAAATAATCAAGCCAAGACATATAATCCAACTCTTGTTTGCTTAAATTAAAAATCGCAACTTTGTACTTTTAATAAATAAGCCACGATACCCAATTAAACCTATGTCTATATAAGCACAATCTAAACAGTTACAATGTAATAAAAAGATGATGACATGTAACGCGTATGTCTGTATAAATTAAAATTGGAACTCTGTAGCCACAACAAATGAGCTATGATATATAATTGAACTCTTAGCTACATAAATATTTAACAAACTACTACTATGTATTAATAAATATATTGTAGCATTAGATGATTTGATTATCATTACAAAAATACAGCATATGAGACAGATCACGATATTTAGTGCGTGCTCATTCAGAGGCGCAGGTTATTAAAGGGACATGCCAGCCACATTTTTTCTTTTATGATTTAGATAGAGAATGCAATTTTAAACATCTTTCTAATTTACTTATATTATCTAATTTGTTTTATTCTCTTGATATTCTTTGATGAAAAGCATATCTAGATATGCTCACTAGCTGCTGATTGGTTGCTGCACATAGAAGCATCGTGTGATTGGCTCACCATGTGCATTGCTTTTTCTTCAACTAAGGATATTTAAAAAATGAAGCAAAATAAATAATGGAAGTAAATTGTAATGTTGTTTAAATTTCTATTCTCTATCTGAATCATGAAAGAAAGATTTTGGGTTTAGTGGCCCTTTAACTATAACAAACATTAGCCTAACCACCTATATATAATAATACTATTGTATCAATAAAGCTGTACAATCAAATAGTGGGAGTAAAAGACCCGGATTGTCACATACCTTAAAATAATCAACACTATTACAGTGTTTCTATACTATTCTCAAATTGAGGTATTAGAATCCATTGTTTATTACATCAATTTTGATACTGCACACAATTCCAATCTTCCTAACAATATTGTATTTATGATACAACATTAACCAGTTAAACTCCAAGTCGACTCATAACGTTACTAATTTGAGGCTAGAGTTATTAACCTTGCATACTATTTAAACCCTAGGGTATATTACAAAAGGCATTGGTTATCCCTGATTATCTGTAGCGCATATTCGCATATATTTATTTGTGATTATGCTCTTTCTATACACTGATAACTCATCAGCACTGACACCAAGAGTATATACAATCCTTTGAGAATTACATTTATATTATCATTCTATTCCCAGCCTCTACGGAGGTGATTCTTATATAGTGACCCTTGTATTGGTCCAACTAGCCTGTCATTTTGTTCTACTCTAATTTTAGCTCCAATTACTGTTTGTGTTTTTAACCTTTTTGTTGTTTTCCGCAAATTTTAGCACTGCGTGACCAATAAATGTTAAGTTTTAAATTTTAGTTAGGTTTTGTATATTTAGAGACTAGTGCTATTTCCAAATCCATTTATATGCCATATTGAGCTTTCCAGTATATTTCATCATACTTATTTAGCTCTTGAGTGCTATAAGTGTACTCTTTTCAGTGGTTATCTTTTTAACCACATCCAGTCTTCCAAGTTTATATATAGTACACAGCACCGCAGACTCAATTATTACATATTTCTGATCTGGAATACATTCCAGAGTCCGTCATACAAAGAGATCTAGAGCTTGTCCTTAATTCAAATAAGTAGTGCCATTGGTTTTCCTCTTTCTTTTAAATTGAAAGATATCTGGCGAATACAACACCCAGATACAAGACTTTTTGCATGTGAATCTAAATCCCACCATACACTCTCAAGAATAGATATGTTTTTGGTGAGTGAAGATTTACTTTTAGAAATTAACACTGAGATCTATGATATAATTTTATCAGACCACACAATTATTTCAATCTCTGTTCAGCAGGGAAACAAATGGAAAGACCAAATAAGTAAATTCTTTTCCCCCACTTACTAAGTGGCTAATGTCGACTTTAGGACTTGGTTGACCCAAAAATGGAGGGACTTTACTTCGTTTAATAAAGAAATACACGTTATACAGCACCAGTTCCTACTTAGCAAGTGCAAGAGTTTATATTAAATAAAATACATGTTATACAGCACCAGTTCCTACAGCACCAGTTCCTACTTAGCAAGTGCAAGAGTTTATATTAAATAAAATACACGTTATACGGCACCAGTTCCTACTTAGCAAGCACAAGAGTTTATGTTAACTAAAATACACTTTATACAGCACCAGTACCTACTTAGCAAGTGCAAGAGTTTATATTAAATAAAATACAGGTTATACGGCACCAGTTCCTACTTAGCAAGTGCAAGAGTTTATATTAAATAAAATACAGGTTATACAGCACCAGTTCCTACTTAGCAAGTGCAAGAGTTTATATTATATAAAATACACATTATACGCACCAGTTCCTACTTAGCAAGTGCAAGAGTTTATATTAAATAAAATACACGTTATACGGCACCAGTTCCTACTTAGCAAGTGCAAGAGTTTATATTAAATAAAATACACGTTATACGGCACCAGTTCCTACTTAGCAAGTGCAAGAGTTTATATTAAATAAAATACACGTTATACAGCACCAGTTCCTACTTAGCAAGTGCAAGAGTTTATATTAAATAAAATACAGGTGGGTATACGGCACCAGTTCCTACTTAGCAAGTGCAAGAGTTTATATTAAATAAAATACAGGTTATACGGCACCAGTTCCTACTTAGCAAGTGCAAGAGTTTATATTAAATAAAATACAGGTTATACGGCACCAGTTCCTACTTAGCAAGTGCAAGAGTTTATATTAAATAAAATACAGGTTATACGGCACCAGTTCCTACTTAGCAAGTGCAAGAGTTTATATTAAATAAAATACACGTTATACGGCACCAGTTCCTACTTAGCAAGTGCAAGAGTTTATATTAAATAAAATACACGTTATACGGCACCAGTTCCTGCTTAGCAAGTGCAAGAGTTTATATTAAATAAAATACAGGTTATACAGCACCAGTTCCTACTTAGCAAGTGCAAGAGTTTATATTAAATTAAATACAGGTTATAAGGCACCAGTTCCTACTTAGCAAGTGCAAGAGTTTATATTAAATAAAATACAGGTTATACGGCACCAGTTCCTACTTAGCAAGTGCAAGAGTTTATATTAAATAAAATACAGGTTATACGGCACCAGTTCCTACTTAGCAAGTGTAAGAGTTTATATTAAATAAAATACAGGTTATACAGCACCAGTTCCTACTTAGAAAGTGCAAGAGTTTATATTATATAAAATATGAGTCTGTTATTTACTGATAGATGTCACAGGTGTAGAACAAAATGTCAGAAAAAAAATCTACTTTTGAAATTCATAGTAAGTTTTATTGTATTGTTAGTATGCATCTGTTGCTTTTGTAATGCTATACTTTATTATCCTTTTAAATGGACTGAGCTTGCTGGGAGAAAATATCAAATTTTGTTATAACTATGTAAGCAAGTGCAGGGGACATGATACTCTGTAGCAGATCATGTCCACCGCACATCGATAAATGCAGACAGCATACAGTGTCAGCATTTATCATTGCACAAACATTTCTAGTGAAATGCTTATGCAATGCCGCCCCCTGCAGATTTGTGCTAGCAGGGGGTGTCAATCAACCCAATCATATCTGATCGGGCTGATTGCTGTTCGCTGCCTCAGAGGTGGTGGACGAGTTAAGGAGCAGCAGTCTTAACTCCGGTTTCCTTAAGGCTCGCGCAAAACAGGTGTATACGGCCCCATTCGGGCTGTGATAACTCGGCCCCAAAGGGCTAGATTACAAGTGAGGTGCAAACGATTTTGCGCTAGTGAAATCGCCTTTTCGAAAGCCATATTACAAATCAGCAAATTCGAATGAAAGCTTTCCATCTAAAGGGGAGGAGAGTCCATGGCTTCATTCAATTACTATTGGGAATTGGGAACCTGGCTACCAGGAGGAGCAAAGACACCCCAGCCAAAGGCTTAAATACCTCCCCCACTCCCCTCATCCCCCAGTCATTCTTTGCCTTTCATCACAGGAGATGGTAGAGAGGTGCCGGAAATTTGGAGGTCTCTTATGGGGGGGGTTCTACCCTTCGCTATGGGACTGGAGTTTAAGTAGCCCTTTAAGCTTCCCTTCTTGAGGGCCTGGGTGAAAGTTAGAGTTCGGAGATGCAGAGGGAGCTTCTCTTTGTTACACCATCCCGACTCAGATTAACAGCTCCTACAGCAATCGGCGTTGACGAGTTTAGCAGATTGCTTTCTTCTTTCAAGTCCATGTCAGGAGCGCTGCTATCACCTGTCACACTTGAAGGGCCGTGTTCCTGTTCCACGGTGTTGATTCTGGTAAGATTGTTTAATTTTTTATACATAATGATAAAACAGAAGACAGGGCCACAGTGTGGCACCTTTATCTTTATAGAATCAAGGGTTAATATTCCTGGTAGGGGTATTATTGAATGGGGGGTATGTACATAATACTGTTTATTGTGTGTTTGCTGCGTTATGTGCGTGGATGCAGCTCTGGTATTTTGTGGCACTGACAGGTTTACTTCCGGGGATTTTGCACTAACTTTTTTTGGTGTGTTTTTCCTTTTCGGCAGGAGCGGTTCTGCTTAGACAGACATCCTTGTGACCGGGTGGGGCTTCTTCACTTCCGGTCTGATCTGCGATGGAGGAGACAAAGCGGTTTCTGTAGTCCGGGTCATAGGAGGTGGTGAGTGCCCCAGGCATTGGTGGCTATAAAGGTGCCTGTCTTATCTTTATTATAAAGCTATGGAGGATTCTGACGCGTTAGAGGGCACTCCCTCTTTAACTAATTCTTTTTCCTATGTTTTTTTGTGAGGTCTTGGTAGACCAGCCTGCGCAACTGTGTTCACATGCCTGGATAAGGCTACGACTTCCAAGCATAAAGGAATGTCTAGCACTACTGAGCCGTCCACCTCTGAGGGTTCTCCATCCCGTGAAGTGCGTTCTCTAATGGTGTCCCCTATCCCACATGCAGTGCCCCAGGGTCTGACTGTTACACCTTTGGGGGAGATTGTTTGTCCGCCTAATTCCGCGGACCAGCTTGAAATGGCAGTCGCTAATGTGATCCATGCTTTGCCGCGTTCTGCTAAGCGCAAGCATAGGGCTTTTCAGAATGGGCCGACCCAGGACTTGTCGCTGTTGGATGCCCCTGTAGGGTGGTACAACAACGAGGCCCATTCTGATGCTTTGGAAGGGTTCCTTTCTGGGTCAGAGTCCATGTCACCTAAACCTCCGGCAGTGGAGGAGCCTAGTTTTAAGTTTAAGATGGAGAATTGGTAAATGTCCTAGAAGACAAGAAAAAAGAGAGGCGCTCTTGGTGCAGCAAGTTCCAGCCAGCAAATAACAGTAATCCGTAATAATGGTAGAATACTCACAAACAAACATGCACATGCAGTGCAATAGTTTGTTTGTGAGTATTCTACCATTATTATGGATTACTGTTATTTGCTGACTGGAACTTGCTGCACAAGAGCGCCTCTCTTTTTTCTTTTCTTCTAGGACATTTACCAATTTTGCATACATCTTGGAGAGAGCTGCCTGTCACTTGGTTGATGAATTTTTCCTTTATTGGACATTACTAGTGAGAGCATCTATTATAGAATTTTCTACAAGTATTGTGATCCCCCCCCCCTTTTTTTCCTTTCCGAAAATTACTTTATATTGTTATTAATTTTATTATTATTGTTACCATCATTATCAATTTATATTGTGTACAACCAATGCTGATCATACAGTATTCACAGGTTTATTGTTGTTTTTCACAATATACATAGTTTGTGATATAGTGGATTGGCGCACCTCTGGTCTTTGTCAAGCACAGGAGTTGTACTGTGCTTATCTTATACGTTTCTTAAGATGGAGAACTTGCGTTTCTTACTAAAACAATTACTGGCTACTTTGGAGGTTCCTGAACAAAAGCTTCCAGAAGAGCCCTCCATTCCTAAGTTGGATAAGGTTTACGAGGACAGGGTGGTGCCCCAGACCTTCCCGGTTCCTATCAAGATGGCGAACATTATAAAGAATGAATTGGAGCAATTAGGTTCTTCCTTTTCCCCTTCTTCTCAATTTAAAAAGCTTTTCCCCATTCCGGAGGCCCATCTAGAGTTGTAGGGGACCATTCCCAAGGTGGATGGGGCCATATCCATGCTCACTAAGCGCACAACGATTCCTTTAGAGGATAGTTCTTCGTTCAAGGAGCCCATGGACAAAAAGTTGGAGAACATGTTGGGAAAGGCTTCAGTTGCCAGAGCTGCATTATATTGGTGTGATGCCTTGTTTGATATGATTGAGGGTGAACCCTCTTTTGAGGAGGTACAAGAGAAGATTAAGGCCCTAAAAGTGGCCAATTCTTTCATTCTTGATGCTAATATGCAAATGATCAGGTTTTTCTGTTTTAGCACACAGGGCTCTGTGGCTAAAATCAGGGTAAGATCCTGTTCAGGGTAAGATCCTGTTCGGTCCAAGCCTGGAATCGATTATATCCACGGTTACAGGAGGCAAGGGAGCCTTCCTTCCCCAGGATAAGAAGGCCAAACGCCAACAGCCCACCACAAAAGCGGACCAACCCAAGGGTGCCTCGAAGCCTGCTCAAGCTTGGAACAAGTCCAAGCAGAACAAGAAGCCCACCAAGACTAACCGACTGGTTTGCAGACCGAGTAGGGGGCAGATTGTCTTGATGTTAAGGACCCCTGGGTTCTGGAGGTTGTCGCCCAGGGTTACAGGATAGGGTTCAAGTCCTCTCCACCCAGGGGCAGATTCCTCCTGTCAAACCTGTCTTCAAGGCCGGAAAAAAGAGAGAGAGGCCTTTCTGGGGTGTGTGAGGGATCTCTCCGCTCTAGGTGTTATCATACCAGTACCCCATGCAGAAAGGGGTCTAGGGTACTACTCAAATTTGTTTGTGGTTCCAAAGAAGGAGGGCACATTCCGCCCGATTCTGGACCTCAAATGTTAAACAAGTTTCTGTCCGTTCCATCGTTCAAAATGGAAACGATCATTCTGCCTCTAGTTCAAGAAGGGCAGCTAATGACTTCTAAAGACTTGAAGGATGCCTACCTTCATGTTCTGATTCACAGGGACCATTTCAGGTTCCTCAGATTTGCCTTTCTAGACCAAATTTTCAAGTTTGTGGCTCTTACCTTTGGTCTGGCAATGGCCCCGAGAGTCTTCACAAAGGTTCTGGGGCTCTTCTAGCGGTTGCAAGATCATGGGGTATTGTGGTGGCGCCTTACCTGGACAACATCCTGGTTCAGGCGCTGTCCTTCCTTCTGGCAGAGACCCATACCGGGGCACTGCTTCAGTTACTCTCATGGTTGGAAGATCAATTCCAAGAAGAGTTTCCTGGTTCCCAGCACCAGGGTGGAGTTTTTGGACACTATCATAGATTCCGTGGCCATGAAGATTTTTCTAACAGACAAACGAAGCTTGAAGATGGAGTCTTCCTGTCGGGCCCTTCAGTCTGTAGCCAGGCCCTCCGTGGATCAGTGCATGGAGGTGATACGGCTCATGGTTTCCAGCATGGACATCATTCCATTCACCAGATTTAATCTCAGACCTCTTCAATTGTGCATGTTGAGACAGTGGAACAGCGATCACACGGATCTGTCACAGCTGATATCCATTGATGCGCGGACACGGACCTCCCTCTCCTGGTGGATCCGCCCGGATCATCTGTCCATGGGGACATCCTTCCTGAGACCATCCTGTGAGATTGTGACCACGGACGCGAGTGTGGCGGGATGGGGAGCTGTTTGGGGTGCAATAAATGTTCTGGAGCTACAAGTGATCTTCAATGCTCTGAAGGCATGGACCCATCTGGGGGGAAATTAAATTCACCAGGTTCCACATGGACAATATTACCTCAGTGGCTTTACATCAACCACCGGGGGGTACAAGGAGCTCCCTCGCGATGAGGGAGGTGTCTCAGATTCTGAAGTGGGTGGAATCCCATAGCTGTTCGCTCTCAGCGATCCACATCCCAGGTGTGGACAACTGGGAGGCGGATATTCTTAGCAGGCAAACCTTTCATCCGGGGGAATGGTCTCTTCACCCTGAGGTGTTTGCGGAGATCTGTCGCAGATGAGGGACGTTGGAGATCTATCTCATGGCGTCAAGGTTGAATTGCAAGCTTCCCCGATATGTATTGAGGTCAAGGGACCCCCAGGTGGAACTGATAGACTCATTATCAATGCCCTGGGGATTCAGTATCATGTAAATATCTTCTCCGTTATCACTCCTTCCTCATGTAGTGGCTCGTATAAAACAGGAGAGAGCGTCGTCCATTCTGATTGCTCCTTCGTGGCCGAGGAGGACGTGGTTTGCGGATCTGGTGTGGATGTCATCCTCTCCACCGTGGAGGTTACCCTGTCACAGGGATCTGTTGTAACAGGGTCCCTTTCTACATCAGAATCTCAATTCTCTGAGGCTGACTGCGTGGAGAATGAACGCCTAGTCTTAGCCAAGAGAGGTTTTTCTGAATGTGTGATTGACACTCTGGTTCAGGCAAGGAAGCCGGTTACTCGACGCATCTACCATAAGGTGTGAAGAGCTTACTTGTCCTGGTGTGAGCGACATACCCTTGGCATAAAGTGAGGGTACCCAGGATTTTGTCTTTTCTCCAAGAGGGTTTGGAGAAGGGTCTATCCGCTAGTTCCCTAAAGGGTCAGATTTCTGCTTTATCTGTTCTGTTGCATAGGAGACTTGCTGATCTTCCTGAAATTCGTTCTTTTGTTCAGGCCCTGTCTCGAATCAGGCCTGTCTTTAGGCAGTCTGCTCCTCTTTGGAGCTTAAACTTGGTCCTTAAGGTCTTGCAGAAGGTTCCATTTGAACCTATGCATTCTCTTGACATACAAATTCTGTCCTGGAAGGTTCTCTTCCTGTTGGCTATTGCAACAGCATGCAGAGTCTCTTTGCTTGCGGCCTTGCAACATGATCCTCCTTATCTGGTATTTCATGAGGATAAAGCGGTTTCTCCCCAAGGTGGTGTATAACCGTAACATCAATCAGGAAATAGTTGTTCCGTCTGTGTCCTAACCCCTCCTCTCCTAAGGAGAGGTTACTTCATAATCTGGATGTGGTTCGTGCCTTGAAATTCTATCTTCAGGCTACAAAGGATTTCAGACAATCTAAATCTCTTTTTAAACATAGTAACATAGTAGCTAAGGTTGAAAAAAGACCGAAGTCCATCGAGTTCAACCTATACAAATCTAAAATACTGACAAAAAGCTCCAGTTAAGCTTAAATAACCCACTAAAAGGTGACCCATTTAATACTAGCAATCATATCCATGAATTTTGTTTATATACAGAAATGTATCCAGACTATTTTTAAATGTATTTAGGGTATTGGCATTCACTACCTCCTTTGGTAATGAGTTCCACAATTTTATTGCTCTTACAGTGAAAAACGTTTCCGTTGCAGGAGATTAAATCTCCTTTCCTCCAACCTTAAATTGTGACCTCTTGTCACAAACAATTTTCTTGGAATAAACAGAGCTTCTGCCATCTCTGTATATGGGCCTTGAATATATTTATATAAAGTAATCATGTCACCTCTCAAGCGCCTTTTATCTAAGGAAAACAGACCCAGTTTGGCTAGCCTCTCCTCCTCATAGGTTAAATTCTCAAATCCCCTTATTAGCTTTGTGGCCGTTCTCTGAACTTTTTCTAGTTCTGCAATATCTTTTTTTGCAATCGGTCCCCAGAACTGCACTCCATACGCAAGGTGAGGTCTTACCAGGGCTTTATATAGTGACAGAATTATGCTTTCCTCCCTTGAATCAATGCCTCTTTTAATAGATGCTAGTATCTTATTAGCCTTTGTAGCCGCTGCCCTGCATTGTGCACCCATCTTTAGTTTATTATCTATTACTACTCCCAAATCCCTTTCCTCCTCTGTTTGGTTAAGTCTTGTCCCATTTAAAAAATAAGTTGCCTGCTTATTTTTACTTTCAAAATGTAGAACCTTGCATTTTCCCGTATTAAATCTCATTTTCCATTTACCTGCCCATACTTCTAATTTTTGCAGATCCCTTTGTAACAAAAGTTCATCCTGCTCTGACCTAATGACCTTACTTAACTTAGTATCATCTGTCGCTATTTAATCCTTGCTGCAAGTCATTTATAAAAATATTAAAAAGAACAGGGCCCAGTACTGATCCCTGGGGTCTCCACTGATTATCTTTGTCCAATCTGAGTATGATCCATTTACTACTACTCGTTGCTCCCTATCTTTTTATCCAATTATTTATTCATGAGCTAACATTTTCAGCTATTCCCAGTCCCTTAATTTTGTGCATTAATCTCTCATGTGGCACTGTATCAAATGCCTTTGCAACATCTAAGTGTATCATATCAACTGATTCCCCTTTATCTATATTTTTACTTATTTTTTGTTGTATATTCAGGGAAGCGCAGGGGTCAGAGGGCTTCTGCCACTTCTTTGTCTTTTTGGCTGAGGAGCCTGATACGCCTGGCATATGGGACAGCGGGACATGAGCCTCCTCAGAGGATCACGGCTCATTCCACTAGAGCAGTGGCTTTGTCTTTGGCCTTCAAGAATGAGACCTCTATGGAGCAGATTTGTAAGAGCTTGGGTATATGTTCCCAATAGTAATTGAATAAAGCAGTGGACTCTCCTCCCCTTTAGATGGAAAACATAAATTATGCTTACCTGATAATTTTATTTCCATCGTGGGTCCATGGCTCCAGCCCGTATCTCTGGTGGGCGGCCCTAAATTTAATCTTTTCTTCGGGCACCATTTATACCCTGATAAATAAATTGATAAAGTCAATAAATATAGTCGTATGGTCATGCATATGCATTATGCTGAGTCAGTATACTGACAGATAGTGAGCTGTAACCTATCATTTACGGATTAAACCTTAACCTATCTTATGGTCAATGAACCACTCTCCTATTAGTTTTGCAGGTTGCACTGTCCCATGTTTTTTCTTTTTCAGTTGTTGTTGGGAAATTCCTATACCTCCAGGTAGATCTTACTGTTATAGGTTTATATGTTAAAGTGATGCTATAAAACGTACCTACCAATATCAAAGGGCATTCTAAAATCCATTCAGCCTCCAATACAACTTATAAAGCAGTTACATACAGCTGCCTTTTATTTATATATGCTATCACCTGGTCTGTTCCCTGTATACTTTGAATAGGTGTTACTCCACTGTTCTATATCCAAGATGGAGTGGATTACTTTGATAGTTGAGCTGATAGATTGTACAACCCATAAGGTTATCCCCTGCAACCCCTCCCTTGTTTCAAGTCCTTAATTTCTAATAGCGGCAACATATACAGTACAATAAGTTGTTTTTTTTTCTCTATTTTTCTTACACTAAGTTGATGTTATTAACAACATTAGAATATCAATATACATACTAAAGCGATAATCTAGCCTAGTAAAAAAAATAAAAATAAACGAGGTTCTTGTCTGGAGACCCAAAAGTGGTTTCCTCTATTAGCAATTGTCTCCCATACAATTTTTTTAATGCAAATTTCTGAGGTCCAAGAGTGACCTCTGGTATCAGCTGGGAGGCTCTCCAGAATATTAGGCATTCTATCTGTATACTATATCTCTAAAATGTTCTTTTGAAATATACTATGTATTTATGGATTTGTACCATGTGAAGTTTACAGGACATCATTATTATGTTTGTTTTTTTTGTCCCCTGTATGCCTTGCTTTGAACCTCAATAAATAAATACATAAAAACAAAGATTATAATATATTTGTAAAGTTGTGATATGACCCCACTTAAATAGATTTTCTACCGTTATGTTGTATAGATCTGGGAATATTCATATTTAAGGGTAATTATAGCACTCACAGAGCTAACTGTACTAAATGCTTGTGCTGAATCAATAGCACATATGTAATAACCTAAACAGCTAATCTGTATCACATGAATTGTTATGTGTGCCTTTAATTATACCATACGTACAGTTAATCAGAACCATTATTTATTATTATCTGTCTAAACCATGTAATATACTTTTTACAGACACGCCAGATCACTGAGCGATATCAGGTATTGATGTAACTGGAGTGAATAAGGGAACCTTCTTCCTGAGCACAGACATTGGAGCCTGTTATCAGCATGAACTCATGTGTGTTAGGTGAGTAAAATAGATATTATGCTGACTTTAGTTACTGGGAAAATAGAATAGATCACTTATTAAACAAATATAAACTATTATATTTATATCTGCATCTTTAAGAACATTTGTGTCAGTGACATTATAAAGAAGGGGCAACCCCCATTGGGCGGAGGAGGAGGGTAAAAAATACTACTCCCCCCTCTGCCCTTTTAGACACATCATGTCCAACAACTGCATAACCTCACCCCCTTACCTGGTTCATTACTCAGAACACCGCCAACTCCACCTTCCTCTGCACTGACCTCGCTCATCCATAACTACACTTATGCCTACCTTGTTCCCATTTGTGGAACACCCACAACTCCCCCAGTGTTCCCCACCCCAGAACCACCACTGATTTGTGTGCTTCATTTTACATTGAGTATTATTAAACGAATAAAGTTTTTGGTTGTTTATATAAATAGAACCACAGCCGAAATTTTAAGATTATCATAAGGTCACTGCTTCTTACCCTCTCAAAACATCTCACACTGATAATTAGTCTGTGATGATTAAGATTGGGTGAGCATGAGCCGTGCAGGGTTGTATGTGCATTTGCTTGTGCAATGTTAAATGAGGATGGTGGATGCCACCTCTCTTTCCCAGAATACAGATGTATTTCTTCCCTGGCTGAGAACATTATCCACACGCATCTTGTTTAATGCAGCCCTATAACGTTTTTTCATCAGTAATCAGTATTTTAGTTTACTATGAAGTAGTAATGTTTACATTCTAGTCATCCTTTTTTAATTTGTGATTTACAGGTAAATAAATTTAAAAATACAAAACGGAAGACATTTTTTGAGTATAAAAAATGTTTTTTAATTGAGATGAATTATATTATAAAGAATAAACATTCTTATTTTTCTTTATTCCATTTCTTTTTTGTAGACAAACATGAATAGTTCATATCCATCCTTCACTATAGGAAGCATCAGAATGATACCGCAAACTCCAAAAGTCTTAGACGCTAATGACTATTCACAAACATTGGGGATATCACAGCAGATATTTAAAGAAGATGGTGAATTGGCAGGAACTGTGAAGCAATCATTATGTACAGAGAGTAATTTAGTAATCAAACAAGAGGACAACATTTATGAGTTATCTAGTGAAATTATTATCCCAGAGGATACACCACACAGATTTACTGAGTTTTCAAAACATATTAAAGAAGGGAAAAGTCTACAGTCTAGCCAAATGATTCATACAAAGGAGAAATCTTTCAAATCTACTAAATGTCAGAAAAGCGTTAGATGGGAGTCTCCTCTACTAGAACACTACAAAATTCACACAGGTGAGAAACCACACACATGTCCTGAGTGCGGCAAATGTTTTACACAAATGGATCATCTGAAAACTCATAAAAAGATTCACACAGGAGAAAAGCCATTCACATGTACAGAGTGTGGAAAAAGTTTTACACAAAAGGGTAGTCTGAAAACTCATGAAAGAAGTCACACAGGAGAAAAGCCTTTCACATGTACAGAGTGTGGAAAATGTTTTACACACAAGAGTGATCTGAAAAAGCATGATAGGAGTCACACAGGAGAAAAGCCTTTCACATGTACAGAGTGTGGAAAAAGTTGTACACAAAAGAGTGATCTGAAAAAGCATGAAAGGAGTCACACAGGAGAAAAGCCTTTCACATGTACAGAGTGTGGAAAAAGTTTTACACAAAAGAGTGATCTGAAAAAGCATGAAAGGATTCACACAGGAGAAACCCCTTTCACATGTACAGTGTGTGGAAAAAGTTTTACAGGTATTAATAATCTGAAAGCTCATGAAAGGATTCACACAGGAGAAAAGCCTTTCATATGTACAGAGTGTGGAAAAAGTTTTACACGTATGAATAATCTTAAAAAGCATGAAAGGAGTCACACAGGAGAAAAGCCTTTCATATGTACAGAGTGTGGAAAACGTTTTACAGAAAAGAGTAGTCTGAAAAAGCATGAAAGGAGTCACACAGGAGAAAAGCCTTTCACTTGTACAGAGTGTGGAAAAGGTTTTACATATATACATTGTCTGAAATCTCATGAAATGATTCACACAGGAGAAAAGCCTTTCACATGTACAGAGTGTGGAAAAAGTTTTACACATATGAATAATCTGAAAACTCATGAAAGGATTCACACAGGAGAAAAGCCTTTCACATGTACAAAGTGTGGAAAATGTTTTACAGAAAAGAGTAAACTGAAAACTCATGAAAGGAGTCACACAGGAGAAAAGCCTTTCACATGTACAGAGTGTGGAAAATGTTTTACACACAAGAATGATCTGAAAAAGCATGAAAGGAGTCACACAGGAGAAAAGCCTTTCACATGTACAGAGTGTGGAAAACGTTTTACACATCAAAATTGTCTGAAAATTCATGAAAAGATTCACACAGGAGAAAACACATGTACAGAGTGTGGAAAAAGTTTTACACGTATGAATAATCTGAAAATTCATGAAAGGATTCACACAGGAGAAAAGCCTTTCACTTGTACAGAGTGTGGAAAATGTTTTACAGAAAAGAGAAAACTGAAAACTCATGAAAGGAGTCACACAGGAGAAAAGCCGTTCACATGTACAGAGTGTGGAAAATGTTTTACACACAAGAGTGATCTGAAAAAGCATGAAAGGAGTCACACAGGAGAAAAGCCGTTCACATGTACAGTGTGTGGAGAAAGTTTTACACAAATGTATTATCTGAAAACTCATGAAATAATTCACAATGGAAGAAACCTTTCACATGTTTATAAAGTGGAAAAAAGGTTTTCCATTTAAAGGGGAGGAGACTCCACGGCTTCATTCTTTACTAGTGGGAATTAAGAACCTGACCACCAGGAGGCTTAAATACCTCCCCCACTCCCCTCATCCCTCAGTCATTCTTTGTCTTTCTTCACAGGAGGTGGCAGAGAGGTGTTGGAAAATCGGAGGTCTCTTATGAGGGGTTCTACTTTTCGCTATGGGACAGGAGTTTAAGTAACCCTTCAAGCTTCTCAGTTGAGGGCCTGGGTGAACGTCCGGAGATGCAGAGGGAGCTTCCCTTTGCGACACCATACCGACTCATATTAACAGCTCCTACAGCAATCAGCATTGAAGAGTTTTGCAGATTGCTTTCTTCTCAAGTCCATGTCAGGAGCGCTGCTACCACCTGTCACACTTGAAGGGCTGTGTTCCTGTTCCACGGTATAGATTCTGGTAAGATCTTTTCATTTTTTTTATATATATAATGATAACACAGAAGACAGGGCCACAGTGTGGTACCATTATCTTTATAGAATCAAGGGTTACTATTCCTATAAGAGGATTAGTGAACAGGGGGCTATGCACATGATAAGTTTATTGTGTGATTGCTGCGTTTATGTGCTTGGATGTGGTTCTGGCATTTAGTGGAACTGACAGGTTCTCTTCTGGGAGTTTTTGCACAGTATTTTTTGGCGCTTTCTCATCGGCAGGGGCAGTCCTGCATAGACAGCCTTGTGACCGGGTGGGGCTTTTTCACTTCCGGTCTGATCTGTGACGGAAACAAAGCAGTTTCTGCAGCCCGGGTCATAGGAGGTGGTGAGTGCCCCTGCCATTGGTGGTTATAAATGTGTCTGTCTTATCTTTTCATAACAAAAGCTATGGAGGATTCTGATGCGTTAGAGGGTGTTTATTGTGAGGTTTTGCTAGACCAGCCTGCGCAACTGTGTTCCACATGCCTTGAGAAGGCTACGACTTCCAAATATAAGAGAATGTCTAGCATTACTGAGCCGTCCACCTCTGAGGGGTCACCGTCCCGTGAGGTGCATTCCCTAATGGCATCCCGTATCCTACATGCAGCGCCCCAGGGTCCGACTGTTACCCCTTCAGGGGAGATTGTTTGTTTGGCTGCCTGATTTTGTGGATCAGTTTGAAACGGCAGTCGATAAGGTGATCCATGCTTTGCTGCGTTCTGCTAAGCGCAAGCGTAGAGCTTTTCATAGCGGCCCGATCCAGAATTTGTCTGTCAGATGCCCGGATGGGTGGTACGACAATGAGGGCCATTCCGACGCTTTGGAAGGGGCCCTTTCTGGGTCAGAGTCCGTGTCATCTAAACCCCCAGCAGCGGAGGAGCCTGACTTAAAGTTTAAGATGGAGAACTTGCATTTCTTACTAAAACAAGTACTGGCTACTTTAAAAGTTCCGGAACCGAAGCTTCCGGAAGAGACCTCTATTCCTAAGTTAGATAAGGTTTACGAGGACAGGGTGGATTCCCAGACTTTATACGGTTCCTGTGAAGATGGCAAACATTATAAAGAACGAATGGGAGTGGTTAGGTTCTTCCTTTTCCCCTTCTTCTCAATTTAAAAAGCTTTTCCCCATTGCGGAGGCTCAGCTGGAGCTGTGGGGAACCATTCCCAAGGTGGATGGGGCCATCTCCACGCTTGCTAAATGCACAACAATTCCTTTAGAGGATAGTTCTTCGTACAAAGAACCTATGGATAAAAAATTGGAAAACATGTTACGAAAGATGTTTCAACACACAGGGTTTGTTTTTCAACTGGCAGCGGCAGTCGCTGCAGTTGCCGGAGCTGCGTCATATTGGTGCGATGCCTTGTTTGATATGCTTGAGGGTGAACCCTCTTTCGAGGAAGTGCAGGAAAAGATTAAGGCCTTGAAGGTGACCAATTCTTTAATTCGTGGCACTAATATGCAGATTATCCATCTAAATGCTAAAGTATCTGGTTTCTCGGTTCTAGCACGCAGGGCTCTGTGGCTAAAATCCTGGTCGGCGGACATGACCTCTACCATAAGGTGCGGAGGACTTACTTATCCTGGTGTGAGAGACATGGATACCCTTGGCACATGGTGAGGGTTTCCAGGATTTTGTCCTTCCTCCAAGAGGGGTTGGATAAGGGTCTGTCCGCTATTTCCCTAAAGAGACAGATTTCGGCCTTATCAGTTCTGTTGCATAGGAGACTCGCTGAGCTACCTGATATTCAATCTTTTGTTCAGGCTCTTTCTCAAATCAAGCCTGTATTTAAGCAATCTACTCCCCCTTGAAGCTTAAACTTGGTACTTAAGATTCTGCAGAAGGTTCTGTTTGAGCCTATGCATTTTCTTGACATAAAGATTTTTCCTGGAAGGTTATTTTCCTGTTGGCTATTGCATCGGCACACAGAGTATCTGAGCTGGCGTCCTTGCAGCATGAGCCTCCTTATCTGGTGTTTCGTTCGGATAAGGCTGTTCTTCGCACAGGCTTGGGGTTTCTCCCCAAGGTGGTGTCTAACCGTAACATCAATCAGGAAATAGTTGTCCTTCATTGTGTCTTAACCCCTTTTCTCCTAAGGAGAGGTTGCTTCATAATCTGGATGTGGTTCGTGCCCTGGAATTCTATCTTCAGGCTACAAAGGATTTCAGACAAACTAAATCTCTTTTTGTTGTATATTCAGGGAAGCGCAGGGGTCAGAGGGCTTCTGCTACTTCTTTGTCTTTTTGGCTGAGGAGCTTGATCCGCTTGGCCTATGAGACAGTGGGACATAGGCCTCCTCAGAGGATTACGGCTCATTCCACTAGAGCGGTAGCTTCATCTTGGGCCTTCAAAAATAAGGCTTCTATGGAGCATATTTGCAAGGCGGTTACCTTGTCCTCCTTGCATACTTTAACAAAGTTTTACAAATTTGACGTTTTTGCTTCTGCGGAAGCTGTTTTTGGGAGAACGGTTCTACATGCTGTGTAGCCCTCAGACTAAGGGTCCGCCTTTTACCCTCCCGGTTTCATTCAGTGTCCTCTAGAGCTTGGGTATATGTTCCCACTAGTAATGAATGAAGCCATGGACTCTCCTCCCCTTTAAATGGAAAACATAAATTATGCTTACCTGATCATTTTATTTCCATTGAGGGGGAGGATACTCCACGGCTCCCGTCCGTATCTCCGATGTGCGGACCTAAATTTATTATCTTCTTCTGGCACCATTTATACCCCGATACTTCTCCTACTGTTCCTTGTTCCCTCGGCAGAATGACTGGGGGATGAGGGTAGTGGGGGAGGTATTTTAAGCCTTTGGCTAGGGTGTCTTTGCCTCCTCCTGGTGGCCAGGTTCTTAATTCCCACTAGTAATGAATGAATCCATGGACTCTCCTCCCCTCAATGGAAATAAAATTATCGGGTAAGCATCATTTATGTTTTTATTGAAATCAGGTATCAAAAAACACCAAATATTTACACACAAATAAACTTTATATACACAGTGTGCAAACCTTTTTACAATTATCCTAAAGAGGACAAACTCTCTACATAGAATCATCAAAAGGAGATGTTATTGTAAATAATACTGTACTTTCTAAATCCCAGTTATAAAAGCCCCAGATTGGAAGTGCTCTCCTGCTGTGCTTTGTTCCTCTATATATGTGCACCTCTGTATTCTATCACATTGATATGTGAGAAACGAACACCACACAGGAATATACAAATCTGTCCTCATACTGACCAGTTTACACAACCATTCAGCACCAAAGCACCCCCAGTGTTGTTTATTAATATGCCAGTGTTAGGAGTTGTATGTTTGATTTACATAGGGGAGAAAATAATTATATTTACAGAATAGTCTTTATATGAATAGAGTATTAGAAAATTATATAAACAAGAACATCAATCTCAAATGATTGACATCTGGGAGATATATTTATTGTGCACATCATGTGGATAAACCTTTTCTTATAGCAATAGATGCTTAGCATTGTACATGTTATATACCAGAGGAATTACTGAGGGGAAAATGATTTTTTTCTTCTTAAATGGAAAGAGTCCACAGCAGCATTCATTATGTTTAGGAAATAAGATCCTTGCCACCAGGAGGAGGCAAAGACACCCCAGCCAAAGGCTTAAATACTCCTCCCACTCCCCTCATCCCCCAGTCATTCTTTGCCTTTCATCTCAGGAGGATTGCAGAGACGTGTCAGAATTTTAATTTTTGTTTTTCGTCTCTTATTGAGGGTAGTACTCTTCGGCATGGGACGGGAGTTTTAAGTAGTCCTATTAGTCTCTCAGTGAGTTCTTGCATGAAAGTTAGAGTCCGGAGATGCAGGAAGTTTCTTTCTGCGAATCCATCCCAACTCAGATTAACAGCTTCTCAAGCAATCAGCGTTGTCTAACTTCACTTCGCTGCCTGCTTTCTTCTCTCAAGTCCATGGCGGAGGCGATGCTACTATTCATCACACTTGAAAGGCCGTGTTCCTGTTCTACAGTATTGATTCCGGTAAGATCGTTTCATTTTACTTTATACAATGTACTGTAATGTGATGTTCCTGTGAGGCTGCAGCTCCTCGTGGGTTTAACTTGTAACATAAGGGTCCCAGTGAGTCTCTGTTAGATCTTGAAATCGAGGGTTACTATCTCCTGAGGGGGGTTATAATCATGTTTCTTATGTGATTCAACCTGCTTATGTGTGAAGATTTTGGGCTCTTGTTTAGGAACTTTTGAGGCCTTTGGAAATGACGTGGCCTTTTGGCTGGGTGCACTTTTTGGACTATACGGTTCACCCTGTGTCCGGGCGTGGTTACGCTCTGCTCCCGTTTCCGCATTCCCGACCGTGTGACGACTGTGATTATTCTAGTCTGCGGGGGTCTGGTCATAGGAGGTGGTGAATGCCACAGCTATTGGGGATGTCAGCTGCCGTTTTTGTTATTTCTGAGTAGTCCATATTGTTATCCCTTCCTATAGCTATGGGGGATCCTGATGCTGAGCCTGTAATCATTTCAGATTCAGTTACAGAGGATTCAGATTCCGACACGATTATAATATCGGATTCAGATTCAGTATCTGGGGAGGAATCCGATTTAGCCTCGTTGACTTCTGTCAACCATTCTTGCTCCATTTGCCATATGAGAGCACCCGGTTCCTTGGGCTTGGGGAATCGGGGATATGCTGAGCCATCTGCATCTGGGGATCCTGTCTCCCAAGGAGCGAGTTCCCTACCTAATGTTCCTTTTGCACATGCGGGTAACTCAGTTTATAGTTCTATCATGCGGGGTGGGGTGTTCCCCCTGGAACTTGCAGCACGCTTTTGCCTTCAGATAATGCTGGCGATGGCACGTCCATGTACATAGTCCAGATGTTTCTTTACGAATGTGCTCATGCCCTGTTTCCCGGGTATTCCTACCTGGGGTGGGCCTCCGCAGAATCCTGAGGGTTCTGTTCCAGAGTGTTGTGCGTTTTCGGTTTTCCAATTGCGCACCTTTGCGCGTTGCTCAGACTTCTGTTTGAGTCACTGAATGATGCTATAGTATATAGATATGGGAATTTTTAGTCGGATGGTCCGAATGGTACTAAACGTTAGACATAGGGGAATGAGGTAATCTCCCAATGTCTTTATCTGAGTTTCTTTCCCAGTTATGAGATAGGGCTCAGTTTAGCTGGTCCGACGGGTAGACCTGTGTCTTTTTTTGTGGCGTTAACCTTAGGGTTTCCTTAAATTTTATTTATATCCGATGGATGTCTTTTGTTTTTGTTTTTCAGGAACCATCTGGGATTGGTACTCTTGGTTACTTCTGCTGAAGTTGTTGGGCATGTTAGTCCTATGTTTAAAAAAAAAAAAGTCTGTTTTCTTTTTCTCCTAGGAGGGAATGTTTTATGCAGCTTGCCGGTTAGGACCCCTGGTACAGGCTGTCCCTGTCCGGGTTTGTCCGGTCTTATGGCTGTTCAGACATGTGGCGCTGTGCTCGCTGAGGTGTGGCAGAGGCGCTGAGTGCTCAGATTATCATGTTCCTTGTTTCTGCAGCATTTGAGTGAAACCCGATGTTTCTGGAGTCGGGAAGAATCTAGCGAGTCCTTAGAGCTTCTAATTATAAGTGAGAGTGTTACTCTGTCATCTGATTCATCAGAGCTTTGTGTGCCTCCCCCAGGTGGTGGAGGGTGGCGGATTTAGATTCCATTACTGCTGTCTTAGCAGTTTGCCTTCAGTTTTAGGCATTAGGATGGTTTTGTTGAAATGCATCCTACGGCTTATGAATAAGCTGTTAACCTTGCGGAAGGTTTTCTTTAGGACCTGTTGCAGCTTGGGTCTCCTTGTAGGAGTGTCTGCTGTTCTAGTGTTCTAGATGCAGTTTTTCTCTTGGACTGTATTCCTGTCAGAGTGTTGTGACCATTGGGTCTCCTTTCTTACCTTCAGGTGAGTCAGATATCTTTTTGGAGGTTCTGTGTCCTGGATGATAGTTGATCCCTGTGGGGTCTTTTTATATAGCTCGGAGTTATCTGGAGCTGGGATAGTTAACACCTCCCTATTCTCTGTACCTTCTGTCTGAGTGGAGGTAAGAGAGAGCCTAGCCCTGCTTGTAGGATTTCTGGACTTCGAGGTTCCCTGCTGTTGTCCTGTGGCTAAGAGGTACCTTCATATGATTTCTGGAGCGTTGCACTTTAGCTAGTGATGGTCCCGTCTTTGTGTTGGGACTTTTGAATTTCTCGCTATCTATATTTACTGGATAGACGTCCATTCCCCCTTTTTCTCTGGTTTTTGGCCAGTCAGGGTTTTTAGTTCTAGGATATGACTGCCTGAACTATTTAAAGCCTGGACTATTTGTTTTTCAGAGACTCTGTTCTTCTATTGTGGCCCAGGGGTTAGCAGCTTGGCTTGTAATTGAAAGGTCAAGGGTTTGAATCCAACTCCAGGGGCAACTATTTATGGGGGTTGGCTTCTTCCCTAATCCTGTTGAGGATCTTGGGCTGTGTCCTTGCTTTATTTACCTGTCCTCAGATTTGGACTGGTATTAGAATATTAATTATTCTTTACTGAGTATCCCATGTCATCTAGGGGTTCCTGGGTGGCTCGGGCCTTGCATGTGGGTTTTGACCATGTTGCTGGTGTTGAGTTCCATTTCTTTTGCACCTTAGGGTTGCTTTTCCCTGGTCGGTTGCCAGTGTCCCCGTGGATCTCTGCTTAGGCAGGTAATTGGGATTGGCTGTGCCTCAGTTCGGCATGCGACCTGTAGGGGGTCCTCTTTTAGGACGTTTCCGTTGGGGTTTTTATTCCCACTTAGCCAGCGGTTTCGGTCTATCGGGACATTGTTGTCCTTTCCGACTCTTTCCCTTTCATAGGGAATATTCTACTTTCCTGGAGATGAGATCCTTATGATAGGTCCTCATTAGGTCGGGAGGCAGAGGGTGGAGGTCTACCTGGGGCCTTCCTGGGTCTAAACAGATTTTGGGTCTTTTTTTATAGATTCTATCAGTTATGGCCTTATCTGGGTTCAGAGTTGGGTTGCCCTTGTACTCTGGTGATATGGTTCTTCCATCTCTTCGCTCTTTCCTGTATCAGTTTCGGGATTATTTTTGTCCCTGTACTGCATCAGTGTGGCTGGGTTGCTCCAGCTGTGTGTGGGTCTGCAGGTAGGATTTAGTGGCCTACGGGATACCTACCCAGTCTTGTAAGCAGAAGGCTTAGAGTCTGAATCTTGCTGTGGCTGCTTTCTTATTCTAGGAATGTTTGAGCGATCTAGTTGTCGAGGTATCCCTTGTCTGTGTGGGCCTGTTGGCTCAGTCTGCAGGGAGAGGGTTTTTCCTTCCCCTTACTCCTACACAGGAGATGGGTTTCTCTACCTTCGGTTTCCAAGGGTATATTCTCCTTTTTGGGAGGCCTTGTTGGAGGCTTGTGTTCTCCTTTTTAGGAGCGCCTGTGTAGGTCAGGGCGACTTAGGTTGCTGGGTCCTCTAATGAGGGACTGTTTTTTATGTGGTCCAATTTCTGTGAATTTCTTACTCCTTCAGGCTCTTTGGTGTCATTTTGTTATGGTCACAGGGTTTTTGATCCAGAGTTTTTCTCCTGGGTCTACCACAGGTTTGCCTGCTGAATATTTTGATGTTCCTGGGTGGGCACAGGGAGGACTTTGCGTCTTCTATTATGTCTTTGCCTGAAGGATGTAGGAGAGAAGTTTTCCTATCTCCATGTCCGGATTATTCCGATTTTTCACTTCGTGTGGTGTGACCTGCATTCGGTTTGGATCTGTTTTTTGTCTCCAACAGCTGGGTCTTCACACACTGGAGGTGTTCTTTTTTCTGTCATGTTAAAGGAACCATATGGGTTCTTTGGTTCCTTGCTTTGGCCATAGGGGCTTTTGGGTGGTGATGGAACCGTTTGTTGGGCGACGGTTTCTCTTAGAGGACTGTTGGCTCAGTCGAGTCTGTTTGTGGTCTCTTGTTTGGCTCTGGATTGACTTTGAGTCAGTGTCAATGGGGCTTTTCTTCAAATTTTTCTTTTTTTCCCCCGGCTTCGAGGAAGCAGGATTTTTTTATTGGGTTGTGGTCTGGCCACCTATGTACCCTCCCGTCTTGTCATTGAGTGTCCTCTTTAGCTTTGGTATTGATTTCCCAAAAGTAATGAATGATGCTGTGGACTCTTTCCATTTAAGAAGAAAAGCATAAATTATGCTTACCTGATAATTTCATTTTCTTCTGATGGAAAGAGTCCACAGCACCCCACCCATAATAATCTGTGGGGCGTCCTTATTTTCTTCTGGCATCTGATATCCCGGATATTTCTTCTACTGTTCCTTGTTCCTTGGCAAAATGACTGGGGGATGAGGGGAGTGGGAGGAGTATTTAAGCCTTTGGCTGGGGTGTGTGTCTTTGCCTCCTCCTGGTGGCCAGGTTCTTAAATTCCCAAAAGTATTGAATGCTGCTGTGGACTCTTTCCATCAGAAGCAAATGAAATCATCAGGTAAGCATAATTTGTTATTTCATGAGACACAATATCAGTAACCGGTACATACGTGATCATAATCAGTTTAATTTAAATGGCTACTATAACCTACATGTATACTGGGTATGTAATATGTGTGTCATGTGATCATAATCAGTTTAATTTAAATGGCTACTATAACCTACATGTATACTGGGTATGTAATATGTGTGTCATGTTCTGTAACTTGATTTTATGTCTGTTAGATGTTTTCATGTTAGTTAGAAGCCACAAGAACTGATAATAGCACATACTGTATATATAAAGGGAACATTATATGTCTGATAAATCCCTTTGTATCAAGAGCACAAGTGTTAGGTATATTTATAGCATTGTGTGCATATATCATGTAATGCTGCTTTTGACTATATCATGATATGTAATGTTGTTTAATGCAAATAAAAAGTGATTATAGTCCAGACCAGTATTTTGTGTTTTTTGTATAATTAAAAATACAATATCACAGAATAATTAGGAAACCATCATCAAAGACAGAAACCAAATCTGACAGTCAAAGTAAAACGCTGATTCAGATAGCGCTGCAATTTTACCCAACTTTCTAATTTACTTCTATTATCTAATTTGCCTTGTTCTTTTGATATCCTTTGTTATAGAGTAAACCTAGGAGGCTTATATTATATGAGCTTAGGGGCGTGCACGTGTATTTAGCACTCTGTGCAGCAGTGTTTGTAACTATGTACAACATTGCTATAATTGTTCTTGCAAACTCTGCTGTCTGAAGATACGTGCACGCTCCTGAGTTCACCTAGGATTAATTTTTTAACAAAGGATACTAAGAGAACTAAGCACAAATTATAATATAAGTAAATTGGAAAGTTGTTTGAAATGTCATGTTATAACCAATCCATTTAAGTTTAATTTTGACTTTACTGTCCATTTAACAGTACATAAAACAATATCAAATGAACCCCAACCTACACCAACCCAGATTATTAATCACCAGCAAGACTTTATACACAGACATTTTATGTTACTTAAATCATACTTAAAGGGATAGAACATTACACTTTCATAATTCAAATAGAATGTGTATTTTTATGACACTTAATTTCACTTCTGTTATCAAACTTATGTACTACTGGGAGCTGACTGGTGGCTATACACGTCTCTTGTCATTGGCTCACCAGATATGCTCAGCTAGCTCCCAGTATTATATTGCCACTCTATAGCTGACAGTCTACACCTTAGTCATCTTAAAGTCTTACCTTAGATTAAGCTGCAAATAGCCTCCTGCACCTTTTCTATATCATGTAGTAGGAACAGTAAAAGTTATTTTAAAATGAGTATTGTCTCTGGCCACTTTGAAATGGCTGCCAAGTCTTGGGGATCTGAAAAAAAATAAAAATAAATAAAGGTAAAAGACTTCAATTTAGCTTAGCACTCAAAGGGTTAAAAGACCTTTCTTTTCATGGGTTGAGTCCAAAAGACAAGAGGACAACGTTTCAAGCCTGCTATAGGCTCCTAGTCAGATATATGACTAACGTATTCTGCGCAAGCGGTAACCTGTGAGTGATGTCAGGGTGATGCAAAGGGGGTGTGTTCTACTACGTGAAGATCACTGCAGGATTCCGCATACCATTTGCAGCAAGTGTTTGAGCACTTCCCGGTTGTCGTTCTTATTGCAAGCGGTAACCTGAATAGCATTAAAAACCTAACTTTAAGTTTTCAGGTGCACGTTCATGTATTCCCCCATAGAGATCAATGGAGAGAAAAAACCCACTCTGTCGCACAATCACCATGACATATTCTGATTAGCGCAAACCCGACATGAAAATATGAATATTTCATATTCCAATGTTCTTAACATTTTTGTAATATGCACATACTCAATTTCATAGTGTAATATGCACAAACATGATTGCTTAATGTAATATGCACGCAAAAAATGGCATACTGTAATTTGCGCATATAAAAAAAAATGTATAGATATATATTAATGTAATTATATGTGTATATATGTCTGTAGATACAGATATACACATATACACACGCGCATATACTGTATATACAGGTGGCCCTCGGTTTACGCCGGTTCAATTTGCGCCGTGTCAGAATAACAACCTTTTTTTCAGTCATGTGACTGCTATTGAAAAGCAGTGCACTAATTAAAATAGCCAGTAGGTGGAGCTGTCCGCTTGTGTTGCAGCAAAGTTATGCAAGCTTAGCAGGTCTGAAATTAATCTGTGTACACAGAACAGACAGCTATCAAGCAGCTTTCAAAGCATCAAGATCTAGCAGTCACTTCCCTATTATCTTCCTGTCCAGCTGCTTGAGGCGAGGGTGCCTAACTGCCTATTAATCACTCCAGATTGAAATGCATAGAATAGGTGCAGACCCAATATTATCTAACATGCTAACAATGCAGAGAACTGTTTGCAGAAAAATGCAAGTAAAAAAATGTTTTTGTTGATTAAACTTAGTTTGATGATACAGTCTGTTGTGTGAGAGTCTGTTGTGCGATTATTTAATTCGGTTTATAATGCTGTTTAGCATTTAAAGTCTTCATTTCAAAGCTTTAAAAATAATGTATTAGGTGTTACATATGACAATTTTGAGAGGGGCCTGGAATCTAACTCCCTCACTTCCCATTGACTTGCTATAGGCTCCTAGTCAGATATATGACTAACGTATTCTGCGCAAGCGGTAACCTGTGAGTGATGTCAGGGTGATGCAAAGGGGGTGTGTTCTACTACGTGAAGATCACTGCAGGATTCCGCATACCATTTGCAGCAAGTGTTTGAGCACTTCCCGGTTGTCGTTCTTATTGCAAGCGGTAACCTGAATAGCATTAAAAACCTAACTTTAAGTTTTCAGGTGCACGTTCATGTATTCCCCCATAGAGATCAATGGAGAGAAAAAACCCACTCTGTCGCACAATCACCATGACATATTCTGATTAGCGCAAACCCGACATGAAAATATGAATATTTCATATTCCAATGTTCTTAACATTTTTGTAATATGCACATACTCAATTTCACAGTGTAATATGCACAAACATGATTGCTTAATGTAATATGCACGCAAAAAATGGCATACTGTAATTTGCGCATATAAAAAAAAATGTATAGATATATATTAATGTAATTATATGTGTATATATGTCTGTAGATACAGATATACACATATACACACGCGCATATACTGTATATACAGGTGGCCCTCGGTTTACGCCGGTTCAATTTGCGCCGTGTCAGAATAACAACCTTTTTTTCAGTCATGTGACTGCTATTGAAAAGCAGTGCACTAATTAAAATAGCCAGTAGGTGGAGCTGTCCGCTTGTGTTGCAGCAAAGTTATGCAAGCTTAGCAGGTCTGAAATTAATCTGTGTACACAGAACAGACAGCTATCAAGCAGCTTTCAAAGCAGCAAGATCTAGCAGCCACTTCCCTATTATCTTCCTGACCAGCTGCTTGAGGCGAGGGTGCCTAACTGCCTATTAATCACTCCAGATTGAAATGCATAGAATAGGTGCAGACCCAATATTATCTAACATGCTAACAATGCAGAGAACTGTTTGCAGAAAAATGCAAGTAAAAAAATGTTTTTGTTGATTAAACTTAGTTTGATGATACAGTCTGTTGTGTGAGAGTCTGTTGTGCGATTATTTAATTCGGTTTATAATGCTGTTTAGCATTTAAAGTCTTCATTTCAAAGCTTTAAAAATAATGTATTAGGTGTTACATATGACAATTTTGAGAGGGGCCTGGAATCTAACTCCCTCACTTCCCATTGACTTGCTATAGGCTCCTAGTCAGATATATGACTAACGTATTCTGCGCAAGCGGTAACCTGTGAGTGATGTCAGGGTGATGCAAAGGGGGTGTGTTCTACTACGTGAAGATCACTGCAGGATTCCGCATACCATTTGCAGCAAGTGTTTGAGCACTTCCCGGTTGTCGTTCTTATTGCAAGCGGTAACCTGAATAGCATTAAAAACCTAACTTTAAGTTTTCAGGTGCACGTTCATGTATTCCCCCATAGAGATCAATGGAGAGAAAAAACCCACTCTGTCGCACAATCACCATGACATATTCTGATTAGCGCAAACCCGACATGAAAATATGAATATTTCATATTCCAATGTTCTTAACATTTTTGTAATATGCACATACTCAATTTCACAGTGTAATATGCACAAACATGATTGCTTAATGTAATATGCACGCAAAAAATGGCATACTGTAATTTGCGCATATAAAAAAAAATGTATAGATATATATTAATGTAATTATATGTGTATATATGTCTGTAGATACAGATATACACATATACACACGCGCATATACTGTATATACAGGTGGCCCTCGGTTTACGCCGGTTCAATTTGCGCCGTGTCAGAATAACAACCTTTTTTTCAGTCATGTGACTGCTATTGAAAAGCAGTGCACTAATTAAAATAGCCAGTAGGTGGAGCTGTCCGCTTGTGTTGCAGCAAAGTTATGCAAGCTTAGCAGGTCTGAAATTAATCTGTGTACACAGAACAGACAGCTATCAAGCAGCTTTCAAAGCAGCAAGATCTAGCAGCCACTTCCCTATTATCTTCCTGACCAGCTGCTTGAGGCGAGGGTGCCTAACTGCCTATTAATCACTCCAGATTGAAATGCATAGAATAGGTGCAGACCCAATATTATCTAACATGCTAACAATGCAGAGAACTGTTTGCAGAAAAATGCAAGTAAAAAAATGTTTTTGTTGATTAAACTTAGTTTGATGATACAGTCTGTTGTGTGAGAGTCTGTTGTGCGATTATTTAATTCGGTTTATAATGCTGTTTAGCATTTAAAGTCTTCATTTCAAAGCTTTAAAAATAATGTATTAGGTGTTACATATGACAATTTTGAGAGGGGCCTGGAATCTAACTCCCTCACTTCCCATTGACTTACATTGTAAACTGGGTTTCAATTTACAACTGTTTCGATTTACAACCATTTCTTCTGGAACCTAACCCCGGCGTAAACTGAGGGCTACCTGTATGTATATGTGTGTATGTATGTATATATATATATATATATATATATATACAGTATATATAGAAACAAAGACTGAGTGAAAGCGCCAATATAATCCTCTCACCTGTAATCCTCGGCGTTGTCCGTTGCGACCTCTGAACTTCCCTAGACGGCACAATGGAGAGTGAGAAAATAGCGTATGTGCAGTACTGCAGCTATTCACGTTTTTTGCTAAGCACCATAAAAATGTAGAGAAAGGAGTGAATAAAGTGCAAGTAGTACCACCAGACCGCTAATGTAAAAAATATCAAAGTTTAATCAGCCATATTAAAACCAGAAAAACCGTAGCACGGTATATAAAATACAAAATACTTTCTTAAAGATTTATACCCTTTAAACTCTTATTATTAATACATATATATATATACAATTTTTTAGCATTAAAATGTCTAATGGACTCTCAGAAAATACATAACAATATTCAGCTTACTAATTAAGGCTAAGGATAATCCATGTCATAAATTGTTATCTATGGTCTAGTCAGTAGGGATATTTATGTAAACGTATCAAGGTCTCTTCTCATATTAAGGCCATGAGGAGTGCTAGTCTTAAGGACAAACATCCAGTATATTTCACGTTTGTTTAATTTATTTTCCCTGTCCCCTCCTTTTCCAGAGTGGGACATGATCAATACCCTGTATACACAGTTTTGAAACATCTGAATTGTGGCTTTCTCTAAAGTGCCTTGCTATTGGGGTGTCAGAATCTGTCTGTTATAGGAATCTATTCTTTAGTGAGCATTTAGTTTTCCCTGTATATTGTTTCCCACAAATGTGGCATGTTAATAGATACACTACGTGTGTAGTAGAACAATTAATAAAGTATTTTATATTATGTTCTTGATCTGTAGTGTTGGATTTGAATGTTGGCCCCTCCAAAACATGAGAACATGTCTTGCAAATCGGACGTCTGCATTTATAAAATCCATTTTTTTTTTGGTAACCAAGTATTATTGGGACCAGATGGTAAATCTGAAGGAGATAAAGAGTTGGCCAGGGTTTTGCCCCTCCTTGTGACATAATCGCACCCATCTCTCAGAATTTCCTTAATAATAGGATCTGTATCTAATATTAGTAGTGAATCCTTAATGATGTTACAAATTCTGTAATAATCATTACTATATGTTGTAATGAATTTAGGTTTTTTATGTTGTTTAGTCTTATTCACAGAATCCTTGTACTTTAATAAGTTATTCCTTGGAATTAGATCAACCTCATGTTTGATATGACTAAGAAGCTCTGTCTTATAACCTCTGTCTATCAATCTGTTAGTGATTATAGACCCCTGTTGTTGATAACTTTCTTCTGAAGTGCAATTCCTTTTTGCTCTTATATATTCCCCTTTGGGGATTCCCTTAATCACATGTTTAGGATGACACAAATTATATTCTAGCGTCGTGTTTCCTGCTGTTGATTTCCTATATAGTGTGGTGTTTATTTGACCATTGATACAGTCACTCATAATCTCCAAATCTAGAAATGTAACAGATTGAGCACTGACCTCTCCTATAAATGAGATGCCACAATCATTGTGATTTAAAAAGTCACAAAATTGTTTTGCCTCGTCATCATTACCATCAACAATAAAAAACAAATCTTCTATGTAGCGGTAATACTGAATAATCATGCCCCTGAATGGATTCCCATCTGCAAAGACGTGGGACAGCTCCCACCATGCCATACAAAGATTGGCATAGGATGGGGCAAATTTGGCCCCCATTGCTGTCCCACGTCTTTGCAGATAGAAATCCCACTGGAACATGAAAAAAGTTGTGCGTCAGAAGATATTCAATAGCCAATAGAAGGAAATGTTTCACAATAGGTTCAAAATTACCATAGAGGTCAAACATATATTCCATTGCTATCATGCCTTTGGCATGTGCAATGGAAGTATACAAAGTACATCTACTACACAAAACCTATATGTATCTTTCCATTTTACTTGTTTCAATTTATTTAATAAATCAGTAGTGTCTTGAATATAACTTGGTATCTGTTTGACCAAAGGATGAAGATATGCATCTATTAATTCAGAGAGTGGTTCATTGAGGGAATCAATTCACGCAATGATAGGACGTCCTGGGGGACAATCTATGCTTTTATATATTTTGGGAAACAGATGAAACACAGGTGTAACTGGATACTGTGGAATAAGACTGTCACTTTCTGATATATCTATGATGTTATTATATTTCGATATTTGTACTATTTGTATCAGTTCCTTCCTATAAGATTGTGTAGGATTTTCCTTTAATTTAATATACACCTCGCTATCAGTCAGTTGTCTTTCTGCCTCTGCTACATAATCTACTGTGTTCAGTACAACGACATTGCCGCCTTTGTCAGATGGTCTGATTGTAGTATTGGCATTTTTTTCTAGTTGTTTGATAGCTAGTCTCTCCTTGTTTGTTAAATTAAATGGTATATATTTTTTCTTTTTTATAGTCTTCTCATGTAGGGCCCTCAATTTGTCTTCCACAGTTTTTTTAAACACTTCTATGGCTTTTGTTCTAGTGTGTACAGGATAAAAATAACTCTTTCTTTTACATTTCTTAAGGTTAGGTTTACCTAGATCCTGACTGTTTAAAGGATCTGAACTATTATCTCGTGATATCTGTTGTAAATCTACTACAGTACACCAATCTGAAAAAGCATAGGACTGGAAGTAGATTCCTCTATAGGATTAATATGTACAGATGTGTCCTCATTCTGTGTCGCCAAGTCAATAGTACCAAAAAAGTGCTTATGTAATGTAATCTTACGCACAAACTGATTGACATCAAGAATGGTCTCAAATAAGTTAAATTGACTTGATGGCACAAAATTATTACCTTTAGACAATAACTGTATTTGCGACTCATTAAGCATATAAGCAGACAAGTTAATAACAATATTGCTGTTATTCATACATATTTTAGACTTTTCTGTTCTTGTGATCTTGTCAGATATGTTTTCTGTATCTTGTAGTTTTTCTTGACATAGTCCCAATTCTGTTTGTGTCCTCCTTCTCTTCTTGCCTTTTCCCTGTGTGCCTCTATGGGTTTTTTTCTTGTGGGTAATCCCTCGTTTTTTGACTGAGATGTTGTCAACTCTGTAGCTTCCTCTGGCACTGGATCCTATAGGACTGCTGGTATTTCTGCTTCATATGAGTTTTCATTATCTGATGAATCCACCTCATATTCAGTGTCAGAGAAAGTCACTGTTTTACCAAAATTTTTATTTGACCCTTGTTTCTTTTTATAACCTTTCCACCCTATAGGTAGAATGATCATGTATCAATTTGTATACCTGATTGGCATCATAGTCTCTCCTATCTCTCACCATCTTGCGAGACTTAAATGGCCACAGTTCTTGTTTAAAGGTATTCATATTTAATTTGAATTGCTTGTCATAGCTGTCAAATTTCTCGTCATCTTGAACTGTTTTTAATTTCTCTTGCACATCCCTCATCTCCTTAAGCAAATCAGACCTTTGCACTTATGAACTTACTAATTGAATATAAAAAAGACAAAGGAACATATATCCAGAATTTTGTTCCATTTTGATATAAAGTCCATATCATTAACAATGAAAAATGGACATTTCCTAATGCGTAGCTCTCTTAGGATGTGTTTATCTTTGAGGTACATAGAGAATGACTTGATGTCTAACTATAATTTTATGTCTCTTTTTCTAAGCGCATCAATTTCAAAGAAGAGATTGTCAATAGTTAATATCAAGTCATCCAGTGTGTCACTATTACCTTCATTGAAGTCACTTAACACATAGGAGCATTCCATAGTTTCCTCCATCTTATACACAGTTAGTAGTAAGAAAATCCATGCTACGGTTATGGCAAAAAGAAAGTATAACTCACCTCCTCTTAGTATTAGATAAGCATCTTCTTTACCGCTGTGATCTTCAGTTAGGATAGCTCTGTATTCTCTGGCGGTGTAACTGCTTTACAGCTATCGGCACAATAAGAGACCAATGTGTATCCGCTCCTATTGCCTCCCGCCTCTAATCAGAGCTTCCAAAACACTTTTCTCAACCTTAGCGATATGCAATTTGATGGTGAGGGTAAAAAGGCAGCTCTCTTCAGTAAGTAGCAAATTGATATGTAGAAACAAAGACTGAGTGAATGCGCCAATATAATCCTCTCACCTGTAATCCTCAGCGTTGTCCGTTGTGACCTCTGAACTTCCCTAGACGGCACAATGGAGAGTGAGAAAATAGCGTATGTGTACTACTGCAGCTATTCACGTGTTTTGCTAAGCACCATAAAAATGTAGAGAAAGGAGTGAATAAAGTGCAAGTAGTACCACCAGACCGCTACTGTAAAAAATATCAAAGTTTAATCAGCCATATTAAAACCAGAAAAACCGTAGCACGGTATAAAAAATACAAAATACTTTCACATCACAATGTGAACAGGAACACTTGCAAACATGTTTCGTGCCTGCGTACTTGATCACTGCATAGGTAATTACCTGTGCACACCTGCTATTGAAAGGGAAAACACCCCTATATATTTAAAGATACAGTTTCTTAATACTATAGTGTATAGAAGAATTGCATATATGTTAGTTTCTATAATGTAAATTATAATACATCTATTAATTATACAAATATATCTGTGTAGGTAATATCTTAAAGGTTTATACCCTTTAAACTCTTATTATTAATACATAGAAATATATACAAATATATACAATTTTTTAGGAGAAAAATGTCTAATGGACTCTCAGAAAATACATAACAATATTCAGCTTACTAATTAAGGCTAAGGATAATCCATGTCATAAATTGTTATCTATGGTCTAGTCAGTAGGGATATTTATGTAAACGTATCAAGGTCTCTTCTCATATTAAGGCCATGAGAGTGCTAGTCTTAAGGACAAACATCCAGTATATTTCACGTTTGTTTAATTTATTTTCCCTGTCCCCTCCTCTTTTCCAGAGTTTTGTTTTAAATCACAATGATTGTGGCATCTCGTTTATAGGAGAGGTCAGTGCTCAATCTGTTAAATTTCTAGATTTGGAGATTATGAGTGACTGTATCAATGGTCAAATAAACACCACACTATATAGGAAATCAACAGCAGGAAACACAACGCTAGAATATAATTTGTGTCATCCTAAACATGTGATTAAGGGAATCTCCAAAGGGGAATATATAAGAGCAAAAAGGAATTGCACTACAGAAGAAAGTTATCAACAACAGGCGTCTATAATCACTAACAGATTGATAGACAGAGGTTATAAGACAGAGCTTCTTAGCCATATCAAACATGAGGTTGATCTAATTCCAAGGAATAACTTATTAAAGTACAAGGATTCTGTGAATAAGACTAAACAACATAATAAACCTAAATTCATTACAACATATAGTAATGATTATTACAGAATTTGTAACATCATTAAGGATTCACTACTAATATTAGATACAGATCCTATTATTAAGGAAATTCTGAGTGATGGGTGCGATTATGTCACAAGGAGGGGCAAAACCCTGGCGAACTCTTTATCTCCTTGGTTACCAAAATAAAATGGATTTTATAAACGCAGACGTCCGATTTGCAAGACATGTTCTCATGTTTAGGAGGGGCCAAAATTCAAATCCAACTCTACAGATCAAGAACATAATATAAAATACTTTATTAATTGTTCTACTACACGTAGTGTATCTATTAACATGCCACATTTGTGGGAAACAATATACAGGGAAAACTAAAAGCTCACTAAAGGATAGATTGCTACAACATCTGAGGTCAATAGAAGACTTGGGGCCCAATTTATCAAAGGGCTTGCGGACCTGATCCGACACTGCGGATCAGGTCCGCAAGATCTTGCTAAATGCGGAGAGCAATACGCTCTCCGCATTTAACATTGCACCAGCAGCTCACAAGAGCTGCTGGTGCAACGCCGCCCCCTGCTGACTCGCGGCCAATCGGCCGCCAGCAGGGTGGTGTCAATCAACCCGATCGTACTCGATCGGGTTGATTTGAGGCGATTCCTGTCCGCCTGCTCCGAGCAGGCGGACAGGGTTATGGAGCAGCGGTCTTTAGACCGCTGCTTCATAAGTTGTGTTTCTGGCGAGTCTGAAGACTCGCCAGAAACACGGCCCTTCAAGCTCCATACGGAGCTTGATAAATGGGCCTGATAGATTCTGACAACCCAATAGCTAGGCACTTTAGAGAATGCCACAATTCAGATGTTTCAAAACTGTATACAGGGTATTGATTATGTCCCACTCTGGAAAAGAGGAGGGGACAGGGAAAATAAATTAAACAAACATGAAATATACTGGATGTTTGTCCTTAAGACTAGCACTCCTCATGGCCTTAATATGAGAAGAGACCTTTATACGTTTACATAAATATCCCTACTGACTCTCTCTCTCTTTTTCTCCTCTCTTTTTCTTCTCTCTTTTTCTTCTCTCTTTTTCCTCTCTCTCTCTCTTTTTTTCTTCTCTCTCTCTCTCTTTTTCTTCTCTCTCTCTCTCTCTCTCTCTCTCTTTTTTCTTCTCTCTCTCTTTTTCTTCTCTCTCTCTCTCTCTCTCTCTCTCTTTTTCTTCTCTCTCTCTTTTTCTTCTCTCTCTCTTTTTCTTCTCTCTCTCTCTTTTTCTTCTCTCTCTCTCTCTTTCTTCTCTCTCTCTTTTTCTTCTCTCTCTCTTTCTTTTCTCTCTCTCTCTCTCTCTCTCTCTTTTGCTTCTCTCTCTTTCTTCTCTCTCTCTCTTTTTCTTCTCTCTCTTTTTCTTCTCTCTCTCTTTTTCTTCTCTCTCTCTCTTTCTTCTCTCTCTCTCTCTCTCTTTTTCTTCTCTCTCTCTCTTTTTCTTCTCTCTCTCTATTTCTTCTCTCTCTCCTTTTCTTCTCTCTCTCCTTTTCTTCTCTCTCTCCTTTTCTTCTCTCTCTCTCTATCTCTTTTTTTTCTCTCTCTATCTCTTTTTTTTTCTCTCTCTCTCTCTCTATTTCTTTTTCTTCTCTCTCTCTCTTTTTCTTCTCTCACTCTCTTTCTTCTCTCTCTCTCCTTTTCTTCTCTCTCTTTTTCTTCTCTCTATATCTCTCTCTCTTTTTCTTCTCTCTCTCTCTCTCTCTCTCTCTCATTCTTTTTTTTCTTCTCTCTCTCTTTCTTTTTCTTCTCTCTCTCTCTCTCTCTCTCTCTTTCTTCTCTCTCTCTCTTTTTTCTTCTCTCTCTCTCTTTTCTTTCATGTAATTAGCAAGAGTCCATGAGCTAGTGACGAATGGGATATACATTCCTACCAGGAGGGGCAAAGTTTCCCAAACCTCAAAATACCTATAAATACACCCCTCACCACACCCACAATTCAGTTTTACAAACTTTGCCTCCCATGGAGGTGGTGAAGTAAGTTTGTGCTAGATTCTACGTTGATATGCGCTTCGCAGCAGGCTGAAGCCCCGTTTTCCTCTGAGTGCAGTGAATGTCAGAGGGATGTGAAGAGAGTATTGCCTATTTGAATACCATGGTCTTCCTCTAGGGGATCTATTTCATAGGTTCTCTGTTATCGGTCGTAGAGATTTCTTCTCCTACCTCCCTTTTCAGATCGATGATATACTCTTATATACCATTACCTCTACTGATTCTTGTTTCAGTACTGGTTTGGCTATCTACTATTTGTAGATGAGTGTCTTAGGGTAAGTAAGTCTTATTTCAAAGCTATGGTTGGGCACTTTATATGTAAAGTTCTAAATATATGTGTTTAAACTTATATTTGCCATGATTCAGGATATTCAGTATTCCTTCATTCAGACTGTCAGTTTAATTTTTGGGGAAAATGCATATAAATTCATTTTTCTCACCTTCAATTTTCAATTGACTTTTTTTCAAAAATTGCGGGCTGTTAGGCTCGCGGGTGCAGAAAATGCTTCTATTTATTGCGTCATTCTTGGCGCAAGACTTTTTGGCGCAAAAATGTTGTCAATTTTTACGTAATTGCGTCATTTTTGACGTATGTGTAATGCTGACGTTTTTTGGCGCCAAAAAATATGGCCGTCATTCTTGGTGCCAAAATGTGTGGGCGTTATACTTGGCACCAAAAATATGGGCGTCATTCTTGGCGCCAGTTTTTTTCACATTATTTCAGTCTCACTTTTTAGTTGCTTCTGGTTTCTAGAAGCTTGTTCTGTTTGCATTTTTTTCCCATTCCTGAAACTGTCATTTAAGGAATTTGATAACTTCTTTATATGTTGTTTTTTCTATTACATATTGCAAGATATTCCAAAAACTGTTCCTGTTTCAGAAAATACTGTTGGATTCCTGATGACTGATATCAGTCCTACCAAAGCTAAGTTCATTTATTTTAATGTTATGAATTTTATCTTTAGCTATGGTTTGTAATAAGTTATCATGATAAACTTTTACATGCAGAGTCCATTAGTATTTATGCATTATCTATTGCTATTCTTTTTACATCTAATGTGCAAGATATACCTAGAAATCTATGAGAATGTTTTTCTGATTCTATCCTAAAGGCTTTGTCTGACATCCCGCCTTCTAATAAAATTTATAGGTCTTTTTTAAACTTCTCATTTAGTTGATGAATTTTCAAATGACCGACAATATACTAAATTATCGTTCTCTGATGATGTTTTTTCTCATTTAGAATATACTTCATCAGATATTTGACACTAGCAAATCTACTTTTTTATTTTTAAATAGAGTACATTCGTTGTTGTAAAGCTGTTGATTATATTGGATATTGAGGAGTCTAGTTCTTTTGATTTAAGACTAGCTAACATTTAAATTCTGCTCATTAACCTCCTGTGGTTTCTTCAGATGTTTTTTTCCCAGTTCATGATACTAGAGAATGGAATAGGCCTGGGACTTCTTTTATTCCTTCTTTAAGGTTTTTAAAATTGTATCCTTTGCCGGCAGTTAGTTTAAAAATTTTGAGGAAAGATCCCCAAAGTTAATGGGGTTTTCTCTTGTTAAGTGTATTCAGTCCACGGGTCATCCATTACTTATGGGAATATATTCTCTCCCCAACAGGAAATTGCAAGAGGATCACCCAAGCAGAGCTGCTACATAGCTCCTCCCCTCACATGTCATATCCAGTCATTCTCTTGAAACCTAATAGATAGGACGTTGTGAGAGGTCTGTGGTGTTTTTATACTTAGTTTATTTCTTCAATCAAAAGTTTGTTATTTTAAAATGACACCGGAGTGTGTTGTTTATTCTCAGGAAGTATTTGGAAGAAGAATCTGCCTGCGTTTTCTATGATCTTAGCGGCAGTAACTAAGATCCACTGGCTGTTTTCGCATATTCTGAGGAGTGGGGTAACTTTCAGAAAGGGAATAGCGTGCGGGGAACCCTGCAAACAAGGTATGTGCAGTAAATTATTTTTCTAAGGAATGGAATTGACTAAGAAAATACTGCTGATACCGATGTAATGTAAGTAAAAGCCTTTAATACAGTGAGAGCGACTGTTAGCAGGCTGGTTTAAATATATACAGTAAAGTAATTTTCTAAGGAATGGAATTTGACTGAGAAAATGCGATTAATACTGAAGGGATGTTATAAGCCTTAAATGCAGTAGGAAGACTGGTATCAGGCTTATCAATAGAGATACATGCTCCTTAAAAAAGGGATGTTTAAAACGATTTTGCTGGCATGTTTAATCGTTTTGTGAGGTACTTTGGTGATAAAACTTGTTGGGGCAATAAATTTTCCACATGGCTGACAATATTTCTGCATAGAAACAGTTAACTGAAACTCCCAATATTGTAATATTGAGTAGGAGGGGCCTATTTTAGCGCTCTTTTGACGCAGTAAAAATTCAGGCTCTGTCTTCCTGTTTCCTTCTGCTTGACCCGGGTCGTCTCCAGACAGCTTAAGGGACTTCAAAAGTCATTTTGAGGGAGGTAATCAGTCACAGCAGACCTGTGACAGTGGTTTTTTGACTGTATCAAAAAAACGTTTTTTTGCTTATAAAAACCGTTTGGATTTTAAGGGGTTAATCATCCATTTGCAAGTGGGTGCAATGCTCTGCTAACTTAATACATTTACTGTGAAAATTTGGTTGCTATAACTGATTTGGTTCATTGTTATTTCAACTGTGACAGTTTTCTGTGCTTCTTAAAGGCACAGTAGCGTTTTTCTTTATTACTTGTAAAATTATTTACAGTGTTTTCCAAGTCTGCTAGTCTTATTGCTAGTCTGTTTAAACATGTCTGACACAGATGAATCTGTTTGTTCACTATGTTTAAAGGCCACTGTGGAGCCCCACAGAAACATGTGTACTAAATGTATTGATTTCACTTTAAATAATAAAGGTCAGTCTTTATCTATAAAGGAATTATCACCAGACAACAAGGGGGAAGTTATGCCGACTAACTCTCCTCACGTATCAGTACCTTCGCCTCCCGCTCAGGAGGCGCGTGATATTGTGGCGCCAAGTGCATCAGGGACGGCCATACAAATCACTTTACAAGACATGGCTAATATTATGAATAATACCCTGACAGAAGTATTATCTAAATTGCCAGAATTAAGAGGCAAGCGCGATTGATCTGGAGTAAGAATAGAGCGCGCTGGTGCTACAAGAGCCATGTCCGATACTGCGTCACAGTTTGCAGAACATGAGGACGGAGAGCTTCATTCTGTAGGTGACGGATCTGATCCAGGGAAACCGGATTCAGAGATCTCTAATGTTAAATTTAAGCTTGAGAACCTCCGTGTATTGCTAGGGGAGGTTTTAGCGGCTCTGAATGACTGTAACACAGTTGCGATTCCAGAGAAATTATGTAGGCTGGATAGATACTATGCAGTACCAGTGTGTAACAACGTTTTTCCTATACCTAAAATGCTTACAGAAATTATTAGCAAGGAGTGGGATAGACCTGGTGTGCCCTTTTCCCCACCTCCTATATTTAGAAAAATGTTTCCAATAGACACCACTACACGGGACTTATGGCAGACGGTCCCTAAGGTGGAGGGAACAATTTCTACTTTAGCTAAGCGTACCACTATCCCGGTGGAAGATAGTTGTGCTTTCTCGGATCCAATGGATAAAAAATTGGAAGGTTACCTTAAGAAAATGTTTGTTCAACAAGGTTTTATCTTACAGCCCCTTGCATGCATTGGGCCTGTCACTGCTGCTGCGGCATTTTGGTTTGAGTCTCTAGAAGAGGCCATTCACTCAGCTCCATTGGATGAAATTATGGACAAGCTTAAAGCACTTAAGCTAGCTAATGCATTTGTTTCTGATGCCATTGTACATCTAACTAAACTAACGGCTAAGAATTCCGGTTTTGCCATTCAAGCGCGCAGAGCGTTATGGCTTAAATCCTGGTCAGCTGATGTGACTTCTAAATCTAAATTACTTAATATTCCTTTCAAGGGGCAAACCTTATTCGGGCCCGGCTTGAAAGAAATTATCGCTGACATTACGGGAGGAAAGGGTCATACCCTTCCTCAGGACAAGGCCAAATCAAAGGCCAAACAGTCTAATTTCCGTGCCTTTCGAAACTTCAAGGCAGGAGCAACGTCAACTTCCTCCGCCCCAAAACAGGAAGGAACCGTTGCTCGTTACAGACAGGCCTGGAAAACTAACCAGTCCTGGAACAAGGGCAAGCAGGCCAGAAAACCTGCTACTGCCCCTAAGACAGCATGAAGGGATGGCCCCCTATCCGGAAACGGATCTAGTGGGGGGCAGACTTTCTCTCTTCGCCCAGGCGTGGGCAAGAGATGTCTAGGATCCCTGGGCGTTGGAGATCATATCTCAGGGATATCTTCTGGACTTCAAGGCTTCTCCTCCTCTGGGGAGATTTCATCTTTCAAGGTTATCAGAAAACCAAATAAAGAAAGAGGCATTCCTATGTTGTGTACAACACCTCCTAGTAATGGGAGTGATCCACCCAGTTCCGCGGACGGAACAAGGACAGGGATTTTATTCAAATCTGTTCGTGGTTCCCAAGAAAGAGGGTACCTTCAGGCCAATTTTGGATCTAAAGATTTTAAACAAATTCCTAAGAGTTCCATCATTCAAAATGGAAACTATTCTGACTATCCTACCCATGATCCAAGAGGGTCAGTACATGACCACGGTGGATTTAAAGGATGCCTACCTTCACATACCGATTCACAAAGATCATCATCAGTTCCTAAGATTTGCCTTCCTAGACAGGCATTACCAGTTTGTAGCTCTCCCCTTCGGGTTGGCTACGGCCCCGAGAATCTTTACAAAGGTGCTGAGCTCTCTTCTGGCGGTTCTAAGACCGCGAGGCATAGCGGTGGCTCCAAATCTAGACGACATCCTGATACAGGCGACAAGCTTGCAAATTGCCAAGTCTCATACAGAGATAGTTCTGGCATTTCTAAGGTCGCATGGGTGGAAGGTGAACATGGAAAAGAGTTCTCTATCACCACTCACAAGAGTCTCCTTCCTAGGGACTCTGATAGATTCTGTAAAAATGAAAATTTACCTGACAGAGGCCAGGTTATCAAAACTCTTAAATACTTGCCGGGTCCTTCATTCCATTCCACGCCCGTCAGTGGCTCAGTGCATGGAAGTAATCGGCTTAATGGTAGCGGCAATGGACATAGTGCCATTTGCGCGCCTGCATCTCAGACCGCTGCAATTGTGCATGCTAAGTCAGTGGAATGGGGATTACTCAGATTTGTCCCCTCTACTAAATCTGGATCAAGAGACCAGAGATTCTCTTCTCTGGTGGTTATCTCGGGTCCATCTGTCCAGGGGCATGACCTTTCGCAGGCCAGATTGGACGATTTTAACAACAGATGCCAGCCTCCTAGGCTGGGGCGCAGTCTGGAATTCCCTGAAGGCTCAGGGATCCTGGACTCAGGAGGGGAAGCTCCTCCCAATAAATATTCTGGAGCTAAGGGCAATATTTAACGCTCTTCTAGCTTGGCCTCAGCTAGCAACACTGAGGTTCATCAGATTTCAGTCGGACAACATCACGACTGTGGCTTATATCAACCATCAAGGGGGAACCAGGAGTTCCCTAGCGATGTTGAAAGTCTCAAAGATAATTCGCTGGGCAGAGTCTCATTCTTGCCACTTGTCAGCGATCCACATCCCAGGAGTGGAGAACTGGGAGGCGGACTTTCTAAGTCGTCAGACTTTTCATCCAGGGGAGTGGGAACTCCATCCGGAGGTATTTGCTCAACTGGTCCATCATTGGGGAAAACCAGATCTGGATCTCATGGCGTCTCGCCAGAACGCCAAACTTCCTCTTTACGGTTCCAGGTCCAGGGACCCGGGAGCGAAGCTGATAGATGCTCTAGCAGCTCCTTGGTTTTTCAACATGGCTTATGTGTTTCCACCGTTTCCTCTGCTCCCTCGACTGATTGCCAAGATCAAACAGGAGAGAGCATCAGTGATTCTGATAGTGCCCGCGTGGCCATGCAGGACCTGGTATGCAGACCTAGTGGTCATGTCGTCCTGTCCTCCATGAACTCTACCTTTGAGGAAAGACCTTCTAATACAAGGTCCCTTCAATCATCCAAATCTAATTTCTCTGAGGCTGACTGCGTGGAGATTGAACGCTTGATCCTATCAAAGCGTGGCTTCTCCGAGTCAGTTATTGATACTTTGATACAGGCACGAAAGCCTGTTACCAGAAAAATCTACCATAAGATATGGCGTAAATACCTGTATTGGTGCAAATCCAAGAGTTACTCATGGAGTAAGGTTAGGATTCCGAGGATATTGTCTTTTCTCCAAGAGGGCTTGGAAAAAGGCTTATCAGCTAGTTCTTTAAAGGGATAGATTTCTGCTCTGTCTATTCTTTTGCACAAGCGTCTGGCAGAAGTTCCAGACGTCCAGGCCTTTTGTCAAGCTTTAGCTAGGATTAAGCCTGTATTTAAAGCTGTTGCTCCTCCGTGGAGCTTAAACTTGGTTCTTAAAGTTCTTCAAGGAGTTCCGTTTGAACCCCTTCATTCCGTTGATATTAAACTTTTATCTTGGAAAGTTCTATTTTTGATGGCTATTTCCTCGGCTCGAAGAGTCTCGGAGTTGTCTGCCTTACATTGCGATTCTCCTTATCTGATTTTCCATTCAGACAAGGTAGTTCTGCGTACTAAACCTGGGTTTTTACCTAAGGTAGTCTCTAACAGGAATATCAATCAGGAGATTGTTGTTCCGTCATTATGTCCTAATCCTTCTTCAAAGAAGGAACGACTTTTGCATAATCTGGATGTAGTCCATGCCCTGAAATTCTATTTACAGGCAACTAAAGATTTTCGTCAAACTTCTTCCCTGTTTGTCGTTTACTCTGGACAGAGGAGAGGTCATAAAGCTTCGGCAACCTCTCTCTCCTTTTGGCTTCGTAGCATAATACGTTTAGCCTATGAGACTGCTGGACAGCAGCCCCCTGAAAGAATTACAGCTCATTCTACTAGAGCTGTGGCTTCCACCTGGGCCTTTAAGAATGAGGCCTCTGTTGAACAGATTTGCAAGGCTGCGACTTGGTCTTCGCTTCACACTTTTTTCAAAATTTTACAAATTTGACACTTTTGCTTCTTCGGAGGCTGTTTTTGGGAGAAAGGTTCTACAGGCAGTGGTTCCTTCCGTTTAAGTTCCTGCCTTGTCCCTCCCATCATCCGTGTACTTAGCTTTGGTATTGATATCCCATAAGTAATGGATGACCCGTGGACTGAATACACTTAACAAGAGAAAACATAATTTATGCTTACCTGATAAATTTATTTCTCTTGTAGTGTATTCAGTCCACGGCCCGCCCTGTCTTTTTAAGGCAGATCTAAATTTTAATTAATACTTCAGTCACCACTGCACCCTATGGTTCCTCCTTTCTCGTCTTGTTTTGGTCGAATGACTGAATATGACATGTGAGGGGAGGAACTATGTAGCAGCTCTGCTTGGGTGATCCTCTTGCAATTTCCTGTTGGGGAGAGAATATATTCCCATAAGTAATGGATGACCCGTGGACTTAATACACTACAAGAGAAATAAATTTATCAGGTAAGCATAAATTATGTTTTCTCTACTCTTGCTAAACATACTACTATTCCTATAGAAAATAGTATTTTATTTTTTTCCTTCAGATGGGAAACTTGTATCTTATCTAAGGAAAAATATTTTATTTCAGGTCCTTTTCTTAGGCCTGCAATTTATTTGACTGATGTTGCAAAAGCTTCAACTTTCTGGTTGGATACTTTAGTGCAACAAGTATCAGATTATGATTTCTTTTTAGCATTGTTAAGTTGATCAACATACTAATAATTTCATTTGTGTCGTCATTTTTTTGATAATTTCACAATTGAGGTTAAATATATGTCTTTAGCTATTTTTAACTAGAAGAACTTTGTGACTTAATCTTGGAATGCTAATTTGATTTCTAAAATCCATATTTCTTTTTTTCCAAGGTAATCAATTATTTGGTTCACAATTGGATTCATTTTTTCAAACTGTTACTCTGGGGAAGGGAGTTTTTTTGTTGCTTTAAGATTGAGTTCTAAGAGTAAATCTTAAGCTTATATTAGTTTGTTCTTAATAAGGAACGGAATCCTAATTTTTCCTCAAGTAACATGTTTATAATTGGATGCTTTTTTCAACATGGAATGAATTTAAGCTATTTAAAAGATCAAAGTCAGCCCCACAAATTTGCATGTAGGTGCGTTTTTTTATTCCAGCTTAGCTGGTAAGGGGCAGGTTAAGACTTTTTTAAATTTGTTTGGTTCAATTCGGTCCAAACTTCTTAGATTGGGGTACTGAATAGGATTCAAAGTAAAACCGCCTGTGAGAAGTTTTTTTCTCTCTAGCATATTCCAGCTATTCCAGTAAAGGCTCACACTTTTCTGAAGTATGTTTCAGACCTGTATGTGTTGGGTACTTGTGACAGACCTGGAGTTATCTGGGGTTTTCATTCCAGTTCCATTTCAGGAACAGGGTTTGGGGTTTTATTCAAAACTATTCATTGTCCCAAAGATAGCAAATCTTTCTGATTTGTCATATAAGAGTTCCTTCTTTCAGAATGGTGTTTATATGGTCTATTCTGCCTTTTTGGTCAGTAAGGGCATTATTTGTTTACAATAGATACAATAGATGCATATCTTCTTCTGTTTTCATTCAGATTATTTTCATTTTCTGAAGATTCTTTTTTTGACAAGCATTACCAATTTGTTGCTTTTCCTTCTGGTCTAGCGACAGCTCTGAGAATCTTTTCAAGGTTCTCAGTGTTTCCTTATTTGGACGATCTCGTGGTACTGGCTCAGTCTTTTTGTTTTCCAGAATCTCATACGATTCATCTTTTGTTGTTTCTTCTAAGACATGGTTGGAGGATCTTTTTATCAAAAGATCCTTGGTTGCTCAGACAAGGGTCACCTTTTTTAGGTTTCCAGATAGATTGTGTCAATGTCTTTGTCTCTAACAGACAGGAGACAATTATATTGGGTTCAGTTTGTCGGAACCTTCAGTCTCTATTATTTCCTTCAGTAGCTATATGCATGGAAGTTTTAGGTCTCATGGCTGCAGCATTGGATTTGATTCCTTTTGCTCATTTTCATATGAAACCTTTCCAGTTTTTTATGCTGAATTAATGGTGCAGGGATTCTAGGATATCATTTTTAATATCTTTGAATTCCAATGTTCAACTATCTTTGTCTTGGTGGTTAGATCACCATTATACAGTTCTACGGGTCTCTTCGATTCATCCAACCTGGACCTTGATCACTACAGATGCGAGTCTTTTAGGTTGGGAGGCTGTCTGTGGATCTCTGTCAGCACAAGGGGTTTGGAAATCTCAGGAGGCGAAATTGCCATTCAATATTTTGGAACTCTGTGGATTCTCAGAGTTCGTCAGTTTTGGCTTCTTTTTGAAGAGAGAGACGTTATTGTTTTTTCAGACAGACAATGTCACAACTGTGGCGTATGTCAATCATCGGGGTCCTGAGGCTGTGAAAGAAGTATCTCGGATACTTGCTTAGGTTAAATCCAGCTCCTGTCTAATTTCTGCGGTCCATATCCCAGGTTTAGACAATTGGGAAGCAGTTTATTTCTGTCAATCAAGCTTTACATCCGGGAGAATGGTCTCTTTACCCAGATGTGTTTTTTCAAATTGTTCAGATGTGAGGTTTTCCAGTAATAATTCTGATAGCATCTCATCTAAACAAGAAAAATTCCCAGGTACCTATTCAGGTCCGGGGATCCTCAGACGGAAGCAGTGTATGCATTGACACTTCCTTGGAGTTATCAATCTGCCTATATTTTTGCTCCTTCTGGTTCTTCTTTTTAAGAGTGATTTTTCAAAATCATCATGGAACAATTGTTTGTGCTGCTGGTGGCTTCAGCATGGCCGCTCAGGTTTTGGTATATGGTTCTTGTTCGGATGTCCAGTTTCCAACCTTGGTCACTTCCATTTAGGCCAGACCTTAACATTTGTTTTTTTCCGTCAGGAAATCAAATTATTAAATTTGATGGTATGGAAATGAGAACGTTTAGTGCTTAGTCATAGAGGTTTCTCTGACTCAGTGATTAATACTATGTTGCAGGTTTCGTAAATCTGTGTCTAGAAAGATTTATTATCAAGTTTGGAAGACTTACATCTTATGATGCTCTTCTCATAATTTCTCTTGGCATTCTTTTAGAATTCCTAGAATTTTATAGTTTCTTCATAAGGTTTTGTCTGCAAGTTCCTTGAAAGGACAAATCTCTGTTTTTTCTGTGCTGTTTCACAGAAAAAATTGCTAATCTTTCTGATATTCTTTGTTTTGTTCAGGCTTTGGTTCATATCAAGCCTGTCATTAAGCCAATCTCTCCTCCTTGGAGTCTTAATTTGGTTCTGAGGGCTTAACAGACTCTTCCGTTTGAGCATATGCATTCTTTGGACATTTAATTACTTTCTCTTCTGCTAGAAGAGTTTTTGAATTATTTGTTCTTTCTTGTTAGTCTCATTTTCTGATTTTTCATCAGGATAAGGCGGTTTTTGCTGTACCTCAAGTTGTGAATTCTAACAACATTGATTGTTCCTTTTGGCCATCTCTTCTGCTAGAAGAGTTTTTGAATTATCTGCTCTTTCTTGTTAGTCTCCTTTTCTGATTTTTCATCAGGATAAGGCGGTTTTTGCTGTACCTCAAGTTGTGAATTCTAACAACATTGATTGTTCCTTTTGGCCATCTCTTCTGCTAGAAGAGTTTTTGAATTATCTGCTCTTTCTTGTTAGTCTCCTTTTCTGATTTTTCATCAGGATAAGGCGGTTTTTGCTGTATCTCAAGTTGTGAATTCTAACGACATTGATAGAGGAATTATTGTTCCTTCCTTGTGTCCTAAATCCTAAGAATTCTTTGGATATATCCTTACATTCTTTGGATGTGGTCAGAGTTTTGAAATACTATGTTGAAGCTACATAAGATTTCAGTAAGGCTTCTAGTCTATTTGTTATCTTTTCTGGTTCTAGAAAAGGTCAGAAGACTTCTGCCATTTCTTTGGCATCTTGGTTAAAGTCTTTGATTCATCATGCTTATGTGGAGTCGGGTAAATCCCCGCCTCAAAGGATTACGGCTCATTCTACTAGGTCAGTTTCTACTTCCTGGGCTTTTAGGAATGAAGCTTCTGTTTATCAGATTTGCAAAGCAGCAACTTGGTCTTCTTTGCATACTTTTACTAAATTCTACCATTTTGATGTTTTCTCTTCTTCTGAACAGTTTTTGGTAGAAAAGTACTTCAGGCAGCTGTTTCAGTTTGATTCTTCTGCTTATAATTTCAGTTTTTTTAATTATAAGATTAAAACTGTTTGTTTTGGGTTGTGGATTATTTTTTCAGCGGAATTGGCTGTCTTTATTTTATCCCTCCCTCTCTAGTGACTCTTGCGTGGAAGTTCCACATCTTTGGTATCTGCTATCTCATACGTCACTAGCTCATGGACTCTTGCTAATTACATGAAAGAAAACATAATTTATGTAAGAACTTACCTGATAAATTCATTTCTTTCATATTAGCAAGAGTCCATGAGGCCCACCCTTTTTGTGGTGGTTATGATTTTTGTATAAAGCACAATTATTCCAATTCCTTATTTGATGCTTTCGCTCCTTTCTTATCACCCCACTTCTTGGCTATTCGTTAAACTGAATTGTGGGTCTGGTGAGGGGTGTATTTATAGGCATTTTGAGGTTTGGTAAACTTTGCCCCTCCTGGTAGGAATGTATATCCCATACGTCACTAGCTCATGGACTCTTGCTAATATGAAAGAAATTAATTTATCAGGTAAGTTCTTACATAAATTATGTTTTTTTCTTCTCTCTCTCTTTTTCTTCTCTCTCTCTCTTTTTCTTTTCTCTCTCTCTCTCTTTTTCTTCTCTCTCTCTTTTTCTTCTCTCTCTCTCCTTTTCTTCTCTCTCTCTTTTTCTTCTCTCTCTCTCCTTTTCTTCTCTCTCTTTTTCTTCTCTTTCTCTCTCTCTCTCTCTCTCTCTCTCTCTCTCTCTCTCTTTTTCTTCTCTCGCTCTCTTTTTCTTCTCTCGCTCTCTTTTTCTTCTCTCTCTTTTTCTTCTCTTTCTCTTTCCTCTCTCTCTCTTTCCTCTCTCTCGCTATATCTCTCTCTCTCCTTTTCTTCTCTCTCTCTCTCTCTCTCTCTCTTTTTCTTCTCTCTCTTTTTCTTCTCTCTCTTTTTCTTCTCTCTCTATCTCTTTTTCTTCTCTCTCTATCTCTTTTTCATTGTAGACGCGGATAAACTCACCGTTACTCGCCGCGGGCGAAATGGTGTCCGCTGTCGCTATGTACTAATAATCCCCCAATAAATAGACACGTCTTGCCCGCCGCGAGCAGTGGCGGATTATTGATAAATTTGATGCCTCGCTCGCCGCGACTAAGCTGATGTACTTAACTTTCAGTTGAATCGTCTGGCCAATTATTAACACGTAACATGCAAGGGGTCACGAACGTCATAGTAGTCGCGGGAATAGAATTTTGCTCCTATAAAAGTTCAACTTATCTAAACAACTTTATTATTGTTCAAAAATTTTTGAAGAGTGATTACAGAGCGTTATTTTTTGTGATCTTTATTTTCAAATTGGATATGGCTTCATCTGGATCTGATACCACTTCAAAATCCAAGAATCCTCACTTTTTGCATCAGCAAAACGTCGTTTTGATTGACATGATTATTGACTCTTATGATTATTTGTTTGGATGTCGTGTCAAACAGACAAATTTTTCGAGGAGGAAGCAGATCTGGCAAAGGATAAGCGATGCCGTTAGTGCCCAGGGTCCTGGAAAAAAGGATGTCGATCAGCTGAAGAAGCGTTACAACGACATTAAACGTTTCGGCAAATCTAAATTGGCAAGGGAAAAAAATTTGGCACGTGCTACCGGAGGTGGACCAGCATATGTGGCCGACCTCAATGACTATGAGCAGAAGCTTGTTCAGCGTCTAGGACCAGAGATCATCACTGGCATAACGGATGATTGTGACAGTGATTTCAGAGGTAAATGTACAACATAATTGACGCAAAAATGTTTGTTAAATTATGATAGCTCAGTGTCTCCTATATATATTTCTAAAAAATAACATGATCTGACTTCTTACGCTAACGTATCTGAATCCATATAGGCCCCAAATACTCTTATCATTTATGTTGCATATATCTATAAGGGATTGTACAATAATAGGGTTTTTATACTGACTTTTTTTTTAAGCTATAACGGAAATATACATTTTTTAAGGGTTGATTATAAATATAGGGGGAAACTATTATTGTGATCCCTAAAGATAACACCCATGTGTTCATTTACAAACCAGTATTGCATTGAAACTCCTTAAAGAGATAATGACAATAGAAATAATGCAATTTGAAACTATTTAAAAAATATTGATGTTGTGTAACATGGTATGCTCGACATTAATCATGAAATACAATTATTTTAAATTCATATCACTTTAACTTTTAATCCAAGTTCTTTTTTATTGAGGATAAGTCAAATAGGTTACAATTCTCAATAAATTGGTTCAGAGGAACAAAACACAAAGAAAAGGAACATTTACATGTTCCAATGCAACATAAACTAGAAGTTTATCAAAGTTTAATTAAAACAAAAATAAGTCATGTCCTAATGCCCCATTCGGGGTTGCTTCTTAATCTAAACCAGTGCAGAACAGTGATCTGAATTTAAACAAACTATATGAAAGCTTCATCAGTAACATTATAGTAGGTATGTACTCTTTCTATGAATGGGTCACCAAAGGCCATTATTACTGCTGCATGTCCGCTCTGGGCCTCAAGTCTGTACATGTTCTCTCAGTTATCTTTGTTAGGTAGTGTTCCCATAAAGCTTGGGCTTCTATGTATGTTTCTCTCGTGTTTTTTTTTATATGAGCTAAATTCCTCTAGTTCTATTAACTCTGAGACTCTAACTCTCCATCTCTGGAGGTCTGGAGATGAATGTGATTTCCACTGTTTAGCTATATTGGACTTTACACCATTTATCATTATTTGGAATAAAATTTGGTGGGTTTTAGAGGTCAGTTTTTTAAATTTATTTAGTAGAAAAACTAGGGGGTCTAAGGGAAGTGTACAGCCTAAAACCTTTTCCATTTCTGCTATGCAAATTCTCCACAGCTGATTAACTGCATTGCACCACCACCACATGTGTCCCATCCCACTACCTGAGTGTCCACATCTCCAACATCTGTCAGAGCGTGAGGGGTATAATCTGTGTAAGCGTTTGGGAGTAAGGTACCAATTATGTAGTATTTTATAATTCAGTTTGACTAAGTAAGCTGATGAAGACGATGATTTGGTATTTCTAAAAATATCAGTTGCTGAGTTAGGCAGTTTTATGATTCCTAGTTACCTTTCCCAGGACTCTATAGAAGGGGGGAGATTGCCCGGTGGAGTTTGTGTTAGGATGGAGTATACCCTAGACAAGGTGTGCCTCTTTGGGAGATTTGCTGTGAATAATTTCTCGAGGTTTGTAAGGGGTCTTAGCATGTTATTGCAATTTTTATGATTCATTATATAATGACGTGTTCGTCTGTAGTTAAACCAATTCTGAAATACTGTTAGGCCCCGTTCCTGTAGCTGCGATTGAGACAGTAGTTGGTCCTGAATAGTCACCTGGTGTAGTTCTATATCTATAATGTCTTTGTCTTGTTCATGTGTCCCCATTAAGTCAAGGACTGAGAATTCATTGTTATGTGTTAGTGATGTTAGAGGGGAGGGATTGGATGAGAGATATGGGTTTAATTTAGTAGCTATATTCTACTGCTCTACAGTTTCCCTGGTTATAGGGTTAGTGAGACCCATGACCATGGAGTGGAAATTAGGCTGCCAACAATCCGCTGACAGTGTTATACCTGGATTTAGGCTTTGCTCTATCTCTATCCATCTTTTCTGGGTTTTATGAATCCTCCAATCTAGTATTCGTTGTAGGAAGATAGCACTTCTATAAAGTTCTATGTTTGGGACCCCCAGCCCCACCCTCTCCCTAGATCGCATCATTGTTTTTTTATTGATTCTGGGTTGTCTACCTTTCCAAATAAAGGAATGGAATAATTGTTGTATCTGGGATATGTATTTGGGTGGAAGTGGTATAGGGAGGGTCTGCATGAAATATAGTAGTCTTGGAAAAGCGTTCATTTTAATAGTATTAATCCTCCCCAGCCACGTCAGTCTCTTAGAATTCCAAGATGATAGGTCTCTAGCTAAAGCTATACGGATCGGGGTATAATTTAATTTATAGATCTTGTCCATATCTTCCGCCAACTGGATACCTAGGTATTTTATGGAGCTCTCACACCATCTAAACGGGCAAGTTTGTGCGATTTTGTCTTCCATCTGTTTTGTGAGGGAGACTCCCAAAATCTCAGACTTGTTATAATTGATTAGAAAGTTTGTTAGTTTATTGAATACCTTCAGTTCCTCCATCAAGGGAGACATGGACCGATCGGGATTGGTGAGGGAGAATAGGATATCATCAGCGAATAAAGAGAGTTTGTACTCCCTCCCCCCAACAACCAAGCCTGAGATATCTTTTTTAAGTCTAATGCTAGTGGCTAGAGCTTCCAGAAGACAGACAAATAGTAGGGGGGAAAGGGGACATCCCTGGCATGTGCCGTAGATATCTGGAGGGGTTGCAAAAGGATACCATTTAAGGTTATTCTCACGCTCGGACGCGAGTACAAAGCAAAGATTCTCTGTAACATAGTATCTCCCAGCCCAAATGACCTTAATGTTGTCTTAAGGAATAGCCAACTCACTCGGTCGAAGGCCTTCTCCGCATCCGTGGATAACCAAACCGCGGGAATGCCCCCAACCTTTGCATGCCACATTAGGTGCATGTTGCGGACTGTGTTGTCCTTGGCCTCTCTGCTAGGTATGAAACCAACTTGGTCCTGGTGGATTATAGAGGGGAGGATCTGATTAAGCCTGGTTGCCAATATTTTTGCGTATATTTTAATGTCGCAGTTTAATAGCGATATTGGCCGGTAGTTGGGTATTAAGTCTGTTGACTTACCCGGTTTCGGGAGGACTGTAATATGAGCTTGTAAAGCTAATGGGGGAAAAGGCTTATTGCCATCTATATCCTGAAAATAAGTTAAGAGACGGGGGGCTAGTATTTTTTTGAATTTAGTATAGTACGCGTTTCCAAAGCCATCCGGGCCTGGGGCCTTACCTATCGGGAAGGATGATATGGCATCTTTGACCTCTTTAAGGGTGAATGGCAAGTCTAGTTCTGTCTGTTGGTCTGTAGTGAGGGTAGGGAGGTGTAATTTAGATAGGTAGTTTGAAATTTCCTGTTCCATAGCACTCGGTCGGTCCCCCTCTAGGTTGTATAGCCCCTCATAATAATTTCTAAATTGGTCCGCAATGTCTCTCGATGTTGACCAGGTCTTTCCTTTATGATCTTTTATTGTCAGTATGTGGCGTTTGTTAGTGTGTTGACGTAGCATTCTAGCTAATAGCTTGCCTTGTTTGTTATAACCCTCATAAAATGTTTTTTTAAGGAATAGAGCTGCTCGTTTGGTTTCTTGCCCAAGGAGCAAGTTGAGCTGTTCTCTTTTGTGTTGTATGCTAGCAAGGAGGGACAAGTTACCCGGAAAGTTTTTATGTATTTCTTGTAGTTTTCCCAGCTCTTCTAACAGTGAATGTAGAAATTGGGATCTCTGTTTATTTCTTGCAGCTTTCAATACTATGATCTCCCCTCTAATTACGCACTTATGTGCCTCCTATATATACTGTATATCTACATCTGGGGTACAGTTTGTATTGAAATATGTTTCTAGGGAGTTATAAATCTGTGTATGTATGATTGGGTCTTTTAATAGGGTTTCATCCAGTTTCCAAGTCTTGTCATGTCTCTGTGAGGTAGGCCATCAAAGAGAACAGCTGACCATTGCGTGATCTGACCATGTTATCGGTGAGATGTCAGTATGCCTCACTAATTCTAGACTGGTCACGTCTATAAAAATGTAATCAATTCTTGAATAGGCTCTGTGCGGATGGGAGTAAAACGTGTAGTCTTTTGTGTATGGGTGGAATAGTCTCCATGTGTCGTGTACTACCAAATCATTTAAGTTAGCCTTTATTGACCGTAATGTTTTCTGTGGTATCGAAGATATCCCTCTGGAACAATCTATGTCAGGTTCCATAGCTAAATTGAAATCCCCTCCCAGAACCAAACTTCCCTTGGCGTGGTCTAATATGGTGTTTTTGAAGCTGTGAAAAAATTCTGGTGTTGTGCTATTAGGGGCATATATGTTAGCCAACGTCACCATCTTGTTACAGAGCCTACCTGTTAGTATGATCAACCTCCCGCTTTTATCTTTATGTATTTGTGTGGGATGAAAAGGAATACCTTTTTTAATAATGATGCCTACCCCATTGTGTTTAGTAGAATTTGAAGCTAGGAATACCTGTCCGAATTTGTTGAGAGAAACTATGGGTTCTCTTCCCCTTTTAAAATGCGTCTCCTGCATCAGGACTATGTCGCAATGGAGTCGCCTATATTCCCTTATTGCCATAGAGCGTTTTTGAGGGGAATTCAGACCCTTTACATTATGAGAAACTATTTTAATCTGTAATGAGTCATCTGTCATTGTGTGTGCATGTAAGCGGGCTGTGCCTAGATGAGATTATGTAGGGCCCAGAGCGTGACATACCTTGTATCCACATTTCCATGTTAGTCGCCATTGGTATTAGCCAGATAATCTGGGAGAAGAATATTCCATACCTTAGAGTTTCAAAGCCAGTAGAGAGATACCAAGAACATTCTGCAAACACAAACAAACCCTGTGAGTTACCTTTAACCAATCCTACAATATTTGTAACTATAACTTTGTAAACATGTGTTTTCCTAACTGGAAAGTAACAAACTCGTAACTTAAATTTGTGTAGCATCTGATACACCATTTACTAGGGGGACGAATGGTGTCAGTTAACCATCAGAGCTAGGCTATTTTAGTTTCTATTTTTAGGCTCAATTGGGGAGTTATATAACAGAACATAAGTATAAATATCTAGAACAAAATAAAGTTGGAATGTAACAGTGAATTATAAGTACTGTAATACCTGAGAATAATGATCTACCTGGAGTGACAAACATTTTTATTGTTGGTTACCGCAATAACCCAATCCTCGCTATGTGTGCTCCTATGGAGCAATATTAGCATGTTGAACCCAATTGGGGTGTCTCAAAGAATATTAAATAGAAATTTTGACAGCTTTAACTGAGGTGGGTAAGAGTGTTCACTCCACATTCTGTGAGTATGATACAGTCCATAAAAGTCTCTTCATTTTTGTGGTTCACGTGGTTTCTGTAGGGGAAGCTGGAACGGCTTTAAATCTTTTTGCTGGGACTTTAGACCAGTTGGGCTGCTGTTCTTTGGGCCTTTCTCCACGTCGATCTTCTTTTGATGCCGGAATATCCAATACTTTTTCCGAGGGCAGTTCAAATGCAATATTTAGTTTCTTGGACAATGTATCTAGGTCGTTGTAATTTTTGTAGATTATTTGAGACCCATTGTGATGGATAATGAGGCTAAATGGATAACTCCACCTGTATCTAATATTGTTCTCCTGGAGTTTTGTGGTGATAAATCGTACTTCTCTCCGTTTTTGGATGGTTTGAGGGCTTAAGTCCTGGAAAATTTGAATAGAGTGACCATGGAAGGAAAGAGATTGCCTATTTCTGGCTGCTTGCCATATTTCTTCTCTTAAAGTGAACTTCAGCAGGCGCAGAATAACATCCCTGGGCGGTGCTGGAGGTTTTTGGGGGGGTCTCAGGGCCCTGTGGATTCTTTCAATATCTTCTGAGGCCAGCGGGTTGGATCTGGGTAATAAAAACTGGAACAATTCTTTGACATATGATTTTAGATTCTCTTGGGGGACTTCTTCTGGTATGCCTCTTATTCTTAAGTTATTCCTCCTTCCTCTGTTGTCCAAGTCCTCTAATTTTCTTGTAAAGTTTGAATGATGGAATCTTGTATTGTTAGTTGTTGGATGTTAGAGCTGACGAGATTGTTTAGATTGTCTTGGCCGTCTTCCAGATAGTCAATTCTAGCTCCCATTTCATTCAGGTCTTTTTTGAGATCTCTTATTTCCCCTTTGATAAAGGTCTTAAGGGACTCAATGTCCGTTTTGGAAGGCAAGCTCGCTATCTGGGACTGTATAGAGTGCAAAGAGTCTCTCTGGATGACTGCGCAATCTGTAGCTGTATACACTGGATTAACCTCTTGAGTCTGTATTATTTCTGTCATGTTGCCTTCTTGTGCGTGGAAAAAGGTAGAGACCGAGGGAGTCAGGGCAGGGGGTTTAGTTTGTTTCTCTGTCTTGTTTCCTTTCTTGGAAGTCATTTCCCTGGTTATGGTTCAGCGAGTAATAATAGGAAGCTAGTTGACTGTTCCCTTTAAGTATGGTAGCCTCTTTTTGTGGGGATGTGATGTATACTTAGTTCTACTACGGTTAGTGTGGTTCCTAATCACCAATAAAATTAAAAGTTCTGGAGCCGCTATGTATGACAAGCACAGCCAAGTTTATGCTATGCGAATTTTTGCCATCTTAAGTTTGATACTCTTTATGTGGGAGATATTCCTTACTAATATATATATATATATGTCCTGATTCTTCTTATCTTGCAGCCTGATTTTACTGTGAGCTCTTTTTTAGTGATGTTTGATAGTGATGTCGCGAACCTAAAATTTTCGGTTCGCGAACGGCGGACTCGAACTTCCGGTATTGTTTGCGAACAATGAATTCAATAGGCAGGCAAACTTTAAAACCTACAAGGACTCTTTCTGGCCACAATAGTGATGGAAAAGTTGTTTCAAGGGTACTAACACCTGGACTGTCGCATGCTGGAGGGGGATCCCTGGCAAAACTCCCATGGAAAATTACATAGTTTATGCAGAGTCTGCTTTTAAGCCATAATGGGTCTAAATCAACTAACATTCCCAAAGTGGCTGTCTCAAAACATCCCGGACAGATGATAGATTGATAGATAGGATAGATAGCTATACATAGATTGATAGTTAAATAGAATCGATAGAAGAGAAATAGATATATTTGTTAGATATATAATTACCCTAATAAAGTCTAATAATTAAACATGCGTTCTTGGACCCAACTAGCTTGTGTTAATTAGTACTTTTCTTAGCACTTTAATCCCTGCCCCCCCCCCCCCTATTGGGGGTGTTCTATATGGCCTCCCAGATTACCCTGAAAAATTATAATAATAAGACATGCGGTCTGCTACCTATTTTAACTAGGTTGTGTTTTAAGTACTACCATTCTTAGCACTTTAATCTCTGTAACTCCCCCTATTTGGTGAGGTCTATACGGCCTGGATGATTACCCATACAAAATATAATAAGACATCTGCTCTTGGTATGCGACCCATGGTAACTATGTTGTGTTAATTAGTAATGTCCTTCGCATTTTAATAGCTGTTACTCATACTCACCCTATTGGTGGAGGTCTATATGGCCTGCATGATTACCCTTACAAAATATAACAACCAAACATATTCTCTGGGACCCATGGTAAGTTGGTTGTGTTAAGTAGTACTGTTCTTTGCAGTTTAATACCTGTTACAACACCAAATGGTGGCAGGTCTATCTGGCCTTCATGATTAGCTGCACCCAAACCCCAAAAAAAGCCGAGTGGTCTTAGACTAACACCCATGGCTAACTCGGTTGTTTCAATTAGTACTATTCTTAGCACTTTCATCCCTGTTACGGGTGGTCTACATGGCCATCATGATTAGCCGAACAAAATACTACAATCCAACCTTTGCTCAGTCTTCATAGGCCCTTCATTGTCTGTATTTTGATAGTACAGTTCTTATTATTTTTATAGCTGATACAACACCGAATGGTGGCAGCTCTATATGGCCTGCATGATTAGCCGCACCCAATACAAAAATAAATCCAAGCGGTCTTGGATTACCACCCATGGCTAACTCTGTTGTTTCAAGTAGTACTATTCTTAGCACTTTCATCTCATCATCCCTGTTACTTCCAGGACTCTCGGTGGTGGTCTACATGGCCATCATGATTAGCCTAACCAAATACTACAATCCAACCTTGGCTCAGTCTTCCTAAGGCCCTTCATTGGGTGTATTTTGATAGTACTGTTCTTATTAGTTTAATAGCTGATACGACACCGAATGGTGGCAGCTCTATATGGCCTGCAGGAATAGCCGCACCCAAAGCCAAAAAAAAGCCAAGCGGTTTTGCACTAACACCCATGGCTAACTCTGTTGTTTCAAGTTCTACTATTCTTAGCTCTTTCATCTCATCCCTGTTACTTCCAGGACTCTCGGTGGTGGTCTACATGGCCATCATGATTAGCCTAACCAAATACTACAATCCAACCTTGGCTCAGTCTTCCTAAGGCCCTTTATTGGGTGTATTTTGGTAGTACTGTTCTTATTAGTTTAATAGCTGATACGACACCGAATGGTGGCAGCTTTATATGGCCTGCATGAATAGCCGCACCCAAAGCCAAAAAAAAGCCAAGCGGTTTTGCACTAACACCCATGGCTAACTCTGTTGTTTCAAGTTCTACTATTCTTAGCTCTTTCATCTCATCCCTGTTACTTCCAGGACTCTCGGTTGTGGTCTACATGGCCATCATGATTAGCCTAACCAAATACTAAAATCCAACCTTGGCTCAGTCTTCCTAAGGCCCTTCATTGGGTGTATTTTGGTAGTACTGTTCTTATTAGTTTAATAGCTGATACGACACCGAATGGTGGCAGCTCTATATGGCCTGCATGAATAGCCGCACCCAAAGCCAAAAAAAAGCCAAGCGGTTTTGCACTAACACCCATGGCTAACTCTGTTGTTTCAAGTTCTACTATTCTTAGCTCTTTCATCTCATCCCTGTTACTTCCAGGACTCTCGGTGGTGGTCTACATGGCCATCATGATTACCCTCACCAAAATATAACAACAATACGTGCGTGCAGGGAACCATGGTAAGCTTACTTCCTTTCGCAAAATCGAGTATAACAGTTGCAGGCAGAGTTTCTGACCCTGCATTATGGCTGCACCTCTCCCTAAAAGAGGCATGCATTACAGAGACTGTGGGCATGTATGCAAAGAGCTGGCCTGCCTAAAAAGAGGAGCAAGGCTGTACAGGTTGTTCTCCTTCAGCCGTTTTATACGCTGTCCCACGGCCACGACCCTCAACAACCACAACAGAATGAAACACCACATATGCCATCCTTTTGAACAACCGAGTACAGGTATGGCATTGATTTTAGTTACACGGCGATATTTATTATGAACCGTGAATTGGACACCCAGTACAGTACAGGTCATTCTCCTTCTGCCTTTTTAGAATAGTGTTCCGGACCCCCAACAAAAACAACAGCATGAAAGAGGAGATATGTCATCCTTTTGAATAATAGATTACAGGAAAGGCATTGATTTTAGAATCCCAGAGATCATTTATATGACCCTTGAAATAGAAAAAAACATTCATTAGACACCCGTTACACTTATTTATCCTCAGGCATTTTTAATAAGAGGGTCCCGAAGCCTCAACCGAAACAACAGCATGAAAGAGGAGATATGTCATCCTTTTGAATAATAGATTACAGGAAAGGCATTGATTTTAGAATCCCAGAGATCATTTATATGACCCGGGAAATAGAAAAAAACATTGATTAGACACCCGTTACACTTATTTATCCTCAGGCCTTTTTAATACGAGGGTCCCGGAGCCTCAACCGAAACAACAGCATGAAAGAGGAGATATGTCATCCTTTTGAATAATAGATTACAGTAAAGGCATTGATTTTAGAAACCCGGGGATAATTTGTTCCAACCGTGAAATCTAAAAAAACAGAGATTAGACACCCAGTACACTTCTTTTTCCTTAGGCCTTTTTAGCAGAGGCTCCAGGACCCTCAAAAAAACCAGCAGCAGGAAAGAGGACATATGGCATACTTTTGTAAATTAGATTACAGGAAAGGCATTGATTTTCGAAACACAGACATCAGTTATATGACCCGGGAAATAGAAAAAAACATTGATTGGACACCCAGTACACTTCTTTATCCTTAGGCCTTTTTATAAGAGTGTCCCGGAGCCTCAACAGAAACAACAGCATGAAAGAGGACATATGGCATCCTTTTGAAAAATAGATTACAGGAAAGGCATTGATTTTAGAAACACAGAGAAAATTTGTTACAACCGGGAAATCTAAAAAAACATTGAATAGACACCCAGTACACTTATTTATCCTTAGGCCTTTTTAGCAGAGGCTCCAGGACACTCAACAAAACCAGCAGTAGGAAAGAGGACATATGGCATCCTTTGTGGAAAAAAGATTATAGGAAAGGCATTGATTTTAGAAACCCGGGGATAATTTGTTGCAACCGTGAATTTGAATAAAAAAAATGATTGGATGGACACCCAGTACAATTCTTTCTCCTTAGGCCTTTTTATAAGAGGGTCCAGGACCCTCAAACAAAACACCAGCAGGAAAGAGGACATATGGCATCCTTTTGAACAATAGAGTACAGGAAAGGCATTGATTTTAGAAACCCAGAGATAATTTTTTGCAAATGGAAATTTGAATAAAAAAAATGATTCGATGGACACCCAGTGCACTTATTTCTCCTTACTTAGGCCTTTTTATAAGAGGGTCCTGGACCCTCAAAAAAAACACCAGCAGGAAAGAGGACGTATGGCATCCTTTTGAACAATAGAGTACAGGTACAGCATTGATTTTACAAAACCAGAGATCATTTTGGTCAATTGTTAAATAGAAAAAAAAAATGAGTGGACACCCAGTACACCTCTTTCTCCTTAGGCCTTTTTATAAGAGGGTCCTGGACCCTCAAAAAAAAACACCAGCAGGAAAGAGGACGTATGGCATCCTTTTGAACAATAGAGTACAGGTACAGCATTGATTTTACAAAACCAGAGATCATTTTGGTCAATTGTTAAATAGAAAAAAAATGAGTGGACACCCAGTACACCTCTTTCTCCTTAGGCATTTTTATAAGAGGGTCCAGGACCCTCAAACAAAATACCAGCAGGAAAGAGAACATATGGCATACTTTGGAACAATAGAGTACTGGTACGGCATTGATTTGTGAAACCCACAGATAATTGTTTGTAAAAGTGAAATAGCCCCAAAAACCATGCTTGGACTCCCACTCCAGGTCGTTCTCCTTCAGCTTTTTTATAAGAGGGTCCAGCACCCTCAACAGAAACAACTGCAGGAAACACCACCACATATGCAATCCTTTTGCACAAGCGAGTACAGGTATGGCATCCATTTTAGAAACCCAGAGATAATTGAGAGGAACCAGGAACATTTTTCTAAAAACTGGATGGGGCCCCCATTACAGGTCGTTCTCCTTCAGCCTTTTTATATCATGGGCCACGACCCGCAACAGGCACAACAGCATGAAACACCACATATGCCACCCTTTTGCACAATAGAGTACAGGTATGGCATAGATGGAACACGGAGATAATTTAGAGCAACCAAGAGACGGATAAAGATGCTTGGTCGGTCCTACTCTTTCAAATTTGTGGCATTTTGCGTTGAATTTAATGGTCCACCAGATATGAGTGGTGTGTTAAGTTGTACAATTCGTAACAGTTTAATCACTAGTGTTATGTGCCTTATTATTTTTATTTGAGTTTTGTACCCACAGAGCTGCAGCAGAGGCCAGAAAAATTCGGAATGTACAAATGACTGAAAAATTGGAGTATTGTTGTAGCAACTGCTGTAGCAGCGGCCAGAAAAATCGATGTTTGTAAAACATTTATAAAGTGCCCTAAAAGCTTGTGGCTTGAACACTACTTGTTGGCGGATAAGTCAAGCAAGTCCTCCGGCTTTATAACAAAAAAAAAATGCCAGCCTGTGTACCAGTTGTAGCCCAAGCCAGCTCATCTCATCATCAGGACTTTTTTATTCAAATGTATCGCCCAATGTCAGTCCCTTCGGGATCCAGCCCTCATTCATTTTTATAAAAGTGAGATAGTCAAGGCTTTTTTGACCTAGGCGACTTCTCTTCTCAGTGACAAAACCTCCTGCTGCACTAAAAGTCCTTTCGGACAGGACACTTGAAGCGGGGCAGGCCAGAAGTTCCATTGCAAATTGGGATAGCTCAGGCCACAAGTCCAGCCTGCACACCCAGTAGTCAAGGGGTCCATCGCTCCTGAGAGTGTCGAGATCCGCAGTTAAAGTTAGGTAGTCTGCTACCTGTCGGTTGAGTTTTTCTCTAAGGCTGGATCCCGAAAGGCTCTGATGGCGCATGGGAGTTAAAAAGGTACGCATGTCCTCCATCAACAAGACGTCAGGAAAGCGCCCGGTCCTTGCCGCCGTGGTCGTGGGAGGAGGAGGAGGATTAATTTCATCTCTTCCCCTGTTACATTCCTGTGGTGCTGTGACATCACCCTTATACGCTGTGTAAAGCATAGTTTTAATTTATTCTTAAAATGCTCCATCCTTTCCGACTTGCGGGAATTTGGTAACATTTCAGGCACTTTATGCTTATACTGGGGGTCGAGGAGCGTGGACACCCAGTACAGGTCGTTCTCCTTCAGCTTTTTTATACGAGGGTCCCTCAACAGGCACGACAGCATGACAGAACCCATTTGAACAAGGTTGGATGCTGAGCTAATCATGTCGCGTTCCTCCTCCTCACTGATCTCATTGATGGTATCTTCTTCCCCCCAGCCACGTACAACACCAAGGGTACCAGAGAGGTGACAACAACGAGCACCCTGGGATGACTGTTGTGCTCGGTCTTCCTCCTCCTCATCCTCCTCAAAGCCACATTCCTCCTCTGACTCCTCTTCCTCACAATCCTCTTCCTGCGTTGCCGCAGGTCCAGCAAGCAATGCTGATTCAGCTGTTTGCGGGGGTGATGGACACCACAACTCTCCCGCTTCCTCTTCACGCTCATCTACTGCCTGATCCAGCACTCTTCGCAGGGCACGCTCCAGGAAGAAAACAAATGGTATGATGTCGCTGATGGTGCCTTCGGTGCGACTGACAAGGTTTGTCACCTCCTCAAAAGGACGCATGAGCCTACAGGCATTGCGCATGAGCGTCCAGTAATTTGGAAAAAATATCCCCAGCTCCCCAGAGGCTGGCCTAGCACCCCGGTCATACAAATACTCATTAACAGCTTTTTCTTGTTGGAGCAGGCGGTCAAACATTAGGAGTGTTGAATTCCACCGTGTCGGGCTGTCACAAATCAAGCGCCTCACTGGCAGGTTGTTTCGACGCCATGGCCGTGTAGGAACGCCTGAAATGGCACACACCTTCCTGGCCTGCTTCAGGACATCCTGTAAGCCTGGGTACTTATGGACAAATCATTGTACAATTAAATTACACACATGTGCCATGCACGGCACATGTGTCAACTTGCCCAATTTCAATGCTGCCACCAAATTACTTCCATTGTCAGAAACAACCTTGCCAATCTCAAGTTGGTGCGGAGTCAGCCACTGATCCACCTGTGCGTTCAGGGCGGTCAGGAGTGCTGGTGCGGTGTGACTCTCCGCTTTCAGGCAAGTCAACCCCAAGACGGCGTGACACTGCCGTACCCGGGATGTAGCATAGTACCTGGGGAGCTGGGGGGGTGCCATAGATGTGGAGCAAGACGCAGAAGTTGAAGAGGACTCAGCCGAGGAAGAGGTTATTGAAGAGGATGGAGTAGGAGGAGTAGAGGAGGTAGCAGCAGGCCTGCCTGCAAGTCGTGGCGGTGTCACCAACTCTTCTGCAGAGCCATGCATTCCATGCTTGTCAGAAGTCAGCAGGTTTACCCAATGCGCAGTGTAGGTGATATACCTGCCCTGACCATGCTTTGCAGACCAGCTATCCGTGGTCATATGGACCCTTGCCCCAACACTGTGTGCCAGACATGCCATAACTTCCTTTCTCACAACAGAGTACAGGTTTGGGATTGCCTTTTGTGAAAAGAAATTTCTGCCAGGTACCTTCCACTGCGGTGTCCCAATAGATACAATTTTTTTGAAAGCATCAGACTCCACCAGCTTGTATGGTAAAAGCTGGCGGGCTAAGAGTTCAGACAAGCCAGCTGTCAGACGCCGGGCAAGGGGGTGACTTTGAGAAATTGGCTTCTTACGCTCAAACATGTCCTTGACAGACACCTGACTGTGGGCAGATGACCAGGAACTGCTACGTAAGAGAGACTGAGTGGAGGATGGTTGAGAGGGGGCAAGGAGGACAGCACTGGTTGACATGGCTGAAGATGCTGGAGCAGGAGGAGGAGGGCGGCTTTCACTTTGTGTGCTGCTTCTACTCATGTGTTTTTCCCATCGGCCTTTGTGATGGGAGACCATGTGCCTTCGCAAAGCAGTTGTACCTAGGTGGCTGTTGGACTTCCCACGACTCAGTTTCTTTTGGCACAGGTTGCAAATGGCATCGCTGTTGTCAGAGGCAGACACACAAAAAAAATGCCACACTGCTGAGCTCTGCGATGACGGCATTCTGGTGGTGGCAACAGCATGCGTTGATGGGCGTCGGCGTGCTGTCTGGCTGACCCCTGGTGATGATGCATGCTGTCTGACTGTGCCACTAGCTCCTTGAGACGACCTCCCCGTGCTTCCAAATCGTCTCCTCCTCCTCCTCCTCTCTGTCTCCCCATCTGAACTTTCCCCCTCTTCTTCTTCTCTTCTAGCAGGCACCCACGTGACATCCACCGACACATCATCATCAACCGCTTCACTTGTATTTGAAACATCAAGAAAGGAAGCAGCAGCGGGTAAAACATCATCATCATCACACCGTACCTCCATGTCGGTAATGCTGCCTGACTGAGACACTATTATCTACATCCTCTGTCAATGATGGTTGCGCATCACTCATTTCTTCCAAATGATGTGTCAATAACTCCTGTGACAGATCAAGTGAAGCGGCTGTGGTGCTAGTGTTGGTGGTGGCGACAGGCGGCGTAGTGGCACTGGTCACTTGAGACCTGCCCAAAGCACAGCTGGACTTAGATGGTGCGTCAAGGTTAGGAGGACTAGCAGCGGAAGCTGAAGAAGATTGGGTGTCCTGTGTTAGCCATTCAACTAGGTCCTCCTCAGAAGTTTTTGCATCCCCCCTGGCACCCGGCATCTGAACAATGTGCATATTTGTAGGGTCTAAAGGAATCACAGCACCACGACCACGGAACCTGCGGGGTGGCCTGCCTCTGCCTGTCATTTTTTTTTAAATGGACACTAACAATACTATTACACCAATTGAGTGGTGGCACTGTGAAAGTGGGCACAGTATACGCTGTGAGACTGACAACAACAAAAAAGACAGATGTTTTAAAAATCACAAATTGTTAATTTTTTTAAATATTACAACTTACAAGTACGGTGGCAACAAATATGATTGTTTGGCACTATTTGGCAAATGGGCCTGTCTGGCACACACGCTGGGAGAAAGGAAACTGCAATTCAATGGCACTAGGAGACTGAAGAATCACAGTCAAAACAGTTATGATTAACAAAAATTCCAATCCTGTTACAATAAATATGAGTGGTGGCACTAATTGGCTAGTTGGGACTGGCACACAGGCAGGCAGGCAGGAGGAAAATGCAATTCAAGGGCACTAGTAGACTGCAGATTGACAGTCAAAACAGTGATGATTGACAAATTTTGCAATACTGTTAAAAGAAATATGATTGCTGGCACTAATTGGATAGTTGGGCCTGGCCCACAGGCTGGCAGGCAGTAGAAAAGTGCAATTCAATGGCACAAGCAAACTGAGGATTAAGATCAACAATCAAATTTTTTTTAATTTTAATTAGTAACTATACTGTGACAACAATTATGATTGGTGTAAATAGTTGGCAAGACAACCTGGCACAAAAGGCTGGCAGGCAGAAGGTAGATGCAATTCAAGGACACTAGGAGACTGATTACTGACAGTCAAAACAGTGATGATTGACAATTTTCGCAATACTGTTAAAAGAAATATGATTGCTGGCAACAATTGGCTAGGTGGGCCTGGCTCACAGCAGGCTGCAAGGCAGGAGGAAAGTGCTATTCAATGGCACCAGCAAACTGAGGATTCACAACAACTATTACCAAAAATTTTAATTTTTAATTATTAGAATACTGTCACAACAAATATGATTGGTGTAAATATTTTTCAAGTAGGCCTGGCACACAGTCTTGCAAGGAAGTAAAAAAGTGCAATTCTAGGGCACAAGCAAACTGAGGATTAAGATCAACAATCAAAAATTTTTTAATTTTAATTAGTAACTATACTGTGACAACAATTATGATTGGTGTAAATAGTTGGCAAGACGGCCTGGCACAAAAGGCTGGCAGGCAGGAGGTAGATGCAATTCAAGGACACTAGGAGACTGATTACTGACAGTCAAAACAGTGATGATTGACAATTTTCGCAATACTGTTAAAAGAAATATGATTGCTGGCAACAATTGGCTAGGGGGGCCTGGCTCACAACAGGCTGCAAGGCAGCAGGAAAGTGCTATTCAATGGCACCAGCAAACTGAGGATTCTCAACAACTATTACCAACAATTTTAATTTTTAATTATTAAGAATACTGTCACAACAACTATGATTGGTGTAAATATTTTTCAAGTAGGCCTGGCACACAGGCTTGGAAGGCAGTAGAAAAGTGCAATTCTAGGACACGAGCAAACTGAGGATTAAGATCATCAACAATCAAGAATTTTTAAATTGAAATTAGTAACTATACTGTGACCAAAAATTATGATTGTTGTAAATAGTTGGCAAGACGGCCTGGCACAAAAGGATGGCAGGCAGGAGGTAGATGCAATTCAAGGACACTAGGAGACTGATTACTGACAGTCAAAACAGTGATGATTGACAATTTTTGCAATACTGTTAAAAGAAATATGATTGCTGGCAACAAATGGCTAGGTGGGCCTGGCTCACAGCAGGCTGCAAGGCAGGAGGAAAGTGCTATTCAATGGCACCAGCAAACTGAGGATTCACAACAACTATTACCAAAAATTTTAATTTTTAATTATTAGAATACTGTCACAACAAATATGATTGGTGTAAATATTTTTTAAGTAGGCCTGGCACACAGGCTTGGAAGGCTGTAGAAAAGTGCAATTCTAGGGCACGAGCAAACTGAGGATTAAGATCATCAACAATCAAGATTTTTTTAATTTTAATTTGTAACTATATTGTGACAACAATTATGATTGGTGTAAATAGTTGGCAAGACGGCCTGGCACAAAAGGCTGGCAGGCAGGAGGTAGATGCAATTCAAGGACACTAGGAGACTTATTACTGACAGTCAAAACAGTGATGATTGACAATTTTCGCAATACTGTTAAAAGAAATATGATTGCTGGCAACAATTGGCTAGGTGGGCCTGGCTCACAACAGGCTGCAAGGCAGCAGGAAAGTGCTATTCAATGGCACCAGCAAACTGAGGATTCTCAACAACTATTACCAACAATTTTAATTTTTAATTATTAAGAATACTGTCACAACAACTATGATTGGTGTAAATATTTTTCAAGTAGGCCTGGCACACAGGCTTGGAAGGCAGTAGAAAAGTGCAATTCTAGGGCACGAGCAAACTGAGGATTAAGATCATCAACAATCAAGAATTTTTAAATTGAAATTAGTAACTATACTGTGACCAAAAATTATGATTGTTGTAAATAGTTGGCAAGACGGCCTGGCACAAAAGGATGGCAGGCAGGAGGTAGATGCAATTCAAGGACACTAGGAGACTGATTACTGACAGTCAAAACAGTGATGATTGACAATTTTTGCAATACTGTTAAAAGAAATATGATTGCTGGCAACAAATGGCTAGGTGGGCCTGGCTCACAGCAGGCTGCAAGGCAGGAGGAAAGTGCTATTCAATGGCACCAGCAAACTGAGGATTCACAACAACTATTACCAAAAATTTTAATTTTTAATTATTAGAATACTGTCACAACAAATATGATTGGTGTAAATATTTTTCAAGTAGGCCTGGCACACAGTCTTGCAAGGAAGTAAAAAAGTGCAATTCTAGGGCATGAGCAAACTGAGGATTAAGATCATCAACAATCAAGAATTTTTTAATTTTAATTTGTAACTATACTGTGACAGCAATTATGATTGGTGTAAATAGTTGGCAAGACGGCCTGGCACAAAAGGCTGGCAGGCAGGAGGTAAATGCAATTCAAGGACACTAGGAGACTGATTACTGAAAGTCAAAACAGTGATGATTGATAATTTTTGCAATACTGTTAACAGAAATATGATTGCTGGCAACAATTGGCTAGGTGGGCCTGGCTCACAGCAGGCTGCAAGGCAGGAGGAAAGTGCTATTCAATGGCACCAGCAAACTGAGGATTCACAACAACTATTACCAAAAATTTTAATTTTTAATTATTAGAATACTGTCACAACAAATATGATTGGTGTAAATATTTTTCAAGTAGGCCTGGCAAACAGTCTTGCAAGGAAGTAAAAAAGTGCAATTCTAGGGCACGAGCAAACTGAGGATTAAGATCATCAACAATCAAGAATTTTTTAATTTTAATTAGTAACTGTACTGTGACAAAAAATTAGGATTGGTGTAAATAGTTGGGAAGACGGCCTGGCACAAAAGGCTGGCAGGCAGGAGGTAGATGCAATTCAAGGACACTAGGAGACTGATTACTGACAGTCAAAACAGTGATGATTGACAATTTTTGCAATACTGTTAAAAGAAATATGATTGCTGGCAACAATTGGCTAGGTGGGCCTGGCTCACAGCAGGCTGCAAGGCAGGAGGAAAGTGCTATTCAATGGCACCAGCAAGCTGAAGATTCACAACAACTATTAATAAAAAAATTAATTTTTAATTATTAAGAATACTGTCACAACAAATATGATTGGTGTAAATATTTTTCAAGTAGGCCTGGCACACAGTCTTGCAAGGAAGTAAAAAAGTGCAATTCTAGGGCACGAGCAAACTGAGGATTAAGATCATCAACAATCAAGATTTTTTTAATTTTAATTAGTAACTATACTGTGACAACAATTATGATTGGTGTAAATAGTTGGAAAGACGGCCTGGCACAAAATGCTGGCAGGCAGGAGGTAAATGCAATTCAAGGACACTAGGAGACTGATTACTGACAGTCAAAACAGTGATGATTGACAATTTTTGCAATACTGTTAAAAGAAATATGATTGCTGGCAATAATTGGCTAGGTGGGCCGGGCACACAGCAGGCTGCAAGGCAGGAGGAAAGTGCTATTCACCGGCACCAGCAAACTGAGGATTCACAACAACTATTACCAACAATTTTAATTTTTAATTATTAAGAATACTGTCACAACAACTATGATTGGTGTAAATATTTTTCAAGTAGGCCTGGCACACAGGCTTGGAAGGCAGTAGAAAAGTGCAATTCTAGGGCACCAGCAAACTGAGGATTAAGATCAACACTAAAAAATTTTTTTATTTAAATTACTAACTATACTGTCTGTGACAACAATTATGATTGGTGTAAATAGTTGGCTAGACGGCCTGGCACAAAAGGCTGGCAGTGGCAGGCAGGAGGTAAATGAAATTCAATAGCACTAAGAGACTGAATATTTGCAGTCCAAAAAATTATGATTTTTTTTTTTAATTACTGTTACAAGAATTGTGATTGGTGCCACTAATTGGCTACTTGGGCCTGGCAGACAGGCTGGCAGATATGAGTCGTGGATGGTAGGTAGGGCAGCAATTTAACACAGTATGCTGTGTAAGTGACAAAAACACAGGACTGATAGAAAATTAAGTTAGATTACACTAGCAAAATATTTTAAAATTTTAGATTTTAATATTAAAATTATGTTAAGAAGTGCAATGCACATATGACTCTATGAGTGGTCGCACTGGCTGGCTGCTACGTAGGGCAGCAATTATAACAACAGTATGCTGTGTAAGTCAGATAGACAGTTAGACACAGGCCTGATAGAAAATACAATTAGATTACACTAGCATAATGATTTAAAGACTTTTTGTTGTAAATTTTAAGAAAAAGGTTAAGCACATACATATGAGTCGTGGCTGATAGCCTTGGAAGGGCAGCTATTAAAAACAGTAGGCTCTGTAAGTCACATACACACACGCCTGATAGAAAATACTATTAGATAGATTACACTAGAAAAATGATTTAAATTATTTTTTTTGGGGGGGGGATTAAAAAAAGGTTAAACACATATGAGTCGTGGCTCATAGACTAGGGAGGGCAGCAAGTAAACACAGTAGCCTCTCTATGTCAGCAAAACACACAGGCCGGATAGAAAATTATATTAGATTACACTAGCAAACAAATTTAAACTTTTTTTTTTTTATATTAAAATTAAGGTGAAGTAGAATAGATATGAGTGCTGGGTGGCTGCCTGGCACAGACCAATTAACCAAAATACTGAAAATAAAGGAGGTATATTAATGCTGAGTGAGCATAACAGACACAGGCATGATAGTAAATGTAATTAGATTACACTAGCAAAATATTTTTATTTATTTTTTAAATTTAAAATAATGTTATAAACGGATATTAACACTGGTGGCTGCTGGCTGGCACAGAGCAATGAACCAGAGTATATGCTGTGTGACACTGGCCTGATAGAAAATGAAAATAAATTACACTAGAAAAATAATTAAATTTTTGGGTTAGTTAAATTTAAACTAATGTTGTTAGGGACATATCAGTGGTGGCAGTAGTCACAGCATATGCTGTGAGCCTTAAACACACAGCTGAAAACCAGGCAAATGCTAATAAAAAAAAAACGAAAAAAAAAAAAAAACGGCACAAAATATAGCCCTAAAAAGGGCTTTTTGGGGTGCTGTGCTTGCAGCAGAGATGAGTGGAGTCCTTCTGGACACTAAATACACTAGCCTAGCTATGTTTTTCCTATTAATGTCAGGAGCAAAAACACAACACGTCCTCTCATTAAGAAAGCAAGGTCGTTATGAGTCTAAAATGGCGGATTCCGAGTAGCTGGGAGTGTCTGTGAGGGAGTGTCTGATGTTGATTGGCTCTAATGTGTCAGGCGGCTGTGACATAAAGGGTCAAAGTTTCCACAATGATGACACATAGGGGCGGATCGAACATCGCCATGTGTTCGCCCACAAACGCGAACAAGCTATGTTCGCTGTTAACCGTTCGCGGGCGAACAGTTCGGGACATCACTAATGTTTGATTCCCCTCTTCATGCATAACAAACAAGCCTGCTCTGTGCTGCTTATTTGCTTTTAAGGATTTTAGTCCCTTACTAGCGTTTTTTCTGGAGAGCTGCCACGTGGGTGTTAAAAATATCTAAGGCACAAATTCTGTTTGTTGCTCCGTTTTGAGGGTTTAAATTTATCAGAAGGCCCCTATGCTAGTGTTATTTGTTAGCTTGTGTGCTGCTTCTGGGGCTTGTATCTTTGCCTCTTGTGTTGCTGGGTTCTATCTAGGCACGTTAGCAAGTGTTAGTGTCGCCCACGTGGTCGGCCGTTATTTTAAAGTTGGCCGATTTTATCAGTGATTTTATGTTTCTCCTGATCAGAGGCTTATTATATACCATCCCACAGAGCCCCTCCGGTGGTATTTCCAGTTATGAGGGGATTACCCTTTAGATCACCTCCCCCGTTACCTTTATCTTTCAAGTGTCCGTTTCTGGCAGCTCCCTCCTTGTTCCGTCTGCCCCTTACTCCACACCCTCCTGCCCCAGATCTCACCTTTGGGCAAAACGAGGGTCCAGTGGTGTCTTGATCCGTGTTTCTATGCAGCGGTCTGATCGCTGTGATCTCCTTATGTGCTCTGCCTGAGTTTTAAAAAGGCAAGATGGCGCCCGGCACTCTCACAACCCTTCGCTCCTCTCCATGTGAAAGCCGGTCTGTACCTTCCCACAGTCTAGAAACTGATCAGGTGTGTTCTTAAGTTCTCCTGCTCCCGTTTCAGTACTTTTTGTCCCCAATTGTCATGCTTCTGTAGGCTCTGATGGACTAACAGCAACGGAGCTCCCTCACACTGCTGCCATGTCCCAGCATGGCGTAGCTCCGCCCCCCATATCACTTTAACTTTTATCTCTGCATATTCTGACTGACCCCTGATCACATGCCTTCTTAAATGTATGTTCTATTGACTTCCATGTAGCGGTATTTAAGTATAGAATATTATTTTGAACATCTTTCAAAAAATATAATTGTTCTCAGCTTTCTAAACATATACTTTTTCAGACATAGCTATGCACATAGTTGACCCATCTATGTGCATCAACCAATGATCATTTACTGAGCCTGTATAGATTTGCTTTTCATCAAAGTATATCAATGCAATGAAGCCAAAAAGATAATACAATTAAATAATTTTGAAAAAGCATTTTCTTATGAGATCATGAAAGGAAAATGTTTTTTTTCATGCCTCTTTAATGATTGTGCCTTCATTCACTGCTGCAATCATATTATTATTAACAGTATTAGCTTTCAGTTTAAACTAGAAATAAAAATAAAAATGTATTAATAATTATTTTTTTTTGTTTCTTTTTAAAGCAACACCAACAACACAAGCAGAGCCTGGGAGGAGTACCAATGAAGTGCCCACTTGTTCAACTTCGTCTTCTGCTGTTTACAGACCATCTACTGGTGCAGCTGGTTCCAGACCTGATACCAGTTTTTCTCATGCACAATTCATACGCTCCACATCTACTGTTACACACAGTACTTCATCTGCGGACACACTTCCTGATGTAAGGACCAGCACTCCAGAAACTGGTGTTGGCAGAGCAACTGGTAAGTACATTACTAATTAAATGAATAATTACAATGTTGTGTGTGTTATCTCTTTTATCTATCAAATCAAAAATATGTTTTTTTTGTGTACACAAATGTCAGTATTGACATAATCGAGTTTGAGATCCTTTACAGATGGAATGGCATTTGAAGGACAAATAGCAATGATCTTAGATTTTCATGAAAGGGACACTGTACAAATTTTTTTAAATGATGATTCATGTAGAGCATGCAATTGTAAGCAACTTTCTAATGTATTTACATTTTAACATTAGTTTCATTTTGATAATTGATAATAGTATTAAATTAGAAAGTTGATTGAAATTGCATGCTATATATCATAATCACAAAAATATTATTTCTTTCATGTAATTAGCAAGAGTCCATGAGCTAGTGACGTATGGGATATACATTCCTACCAGGAGGGGCAAAGTTTCCCAAACCTCAAAATGCCTATAAATACACCCCTCACCACACCCACAAATCAGTTTTACAAACTTTGCCTCCTATGGAGGTGGTGAAGTAAGTTTGTGCTAGATTCTACGTTGATATGCGCTCCGCAGCAGGTTGGAGCCCGGTTTTCCTCTCAGCGTGCAGTGAATGTCAGAGGGATGTGAGGAGAGTATTGCCTATTTGAATTCAATGATCTCCTTCTACGGGGTCTATTTCATAGGTTCTCTGTTATTGGTCGTAGAGATTCATCTCTTACCTCCCTTTTCAGATCGACGATATACTCTTATATATATACCATTACCTCTGCTGATTTTCATTTCAGTACTGGTTTGGCTTTCTACAACATGTAGATGAGTGTCCTGGGGTAAGTAAGTCTTATTTTCTGTGACACTCTAAGCTATGGTTGGGCACTTTTATATAAAGTTCTAAATATATGTATTCAAACATTTATTTGCCTTGACTCAGGATGTTCAACATTCCTTATTTCAGACAGTCAGTTTCATATTTGGGATAATGCATATGAATAAATCAATTTTTTTCTTACCTTAAAATTTGACTTTTTCCCTGTGGGCTGTGAGGCTCGCGGGGGCTGAAAATGCTTCATTTTATTGCGTCATTCTTGGCGCAGACTTTTTTGGCGCAAATTTTTTTTTCTGTTTCCGGCGTCATACGTGTCGCCGGAAGTTACGTCATTTTTGTTAATTGCAAAGTACATTTTCATTAATAATTGTACTAATAGATTTTTCACTGAATGTAATAGCGTTTGAATATATGATAACATTTACTCAAAATCAATTTTTTTAAAAAAAATTTTGTATAGGTGATTTGGGACGTCTTTTCCAGAGATTGACTGGACATTCATCTCCATTATTTGATGGTATGTATCACATATGTATATATATAAATAATATAATTTAAATTTGTGTATGACTGTTGTATCTGCTCTCTCCTTCTATTCTATTTCTGCAACCGTGTTTAGAAAATTTTATTTTTATTTACTAACAATTTTTTATGTCTTGATCTAGAAGAAGAAAACTCATCAAGGGAGATCACTATCAATCTCATGCCAATACTGGAAAATCCAATTCAAGATGAACCACCAGGAGGGCAGGATGGAAGTGAGACTCCAGATATTCTAGAAGAATTTGGAGATGCACAACCAGATGAAATACATACACCTGAAAACCTGGAGGAACCAGTTGAAACACAGGCACCACCAATAACACAGGAAACAGGTGCTCTAAATATTGAAAATACACCGGCAGAAGGACTATTGGCCGATGTGGGATTAAGGGAAATGTGGAAATGGTGACCCTTGCAAGGCAATATAGAGAGGATCACAGGGATATGCAGAATATTATAAACACTAATATTGAACGCTGGGCAGCCATTTCTGAAAAAATATTGAACTAGAAATGGAAAGAAATGAAATTGAAAGGCAGAAATTACAGCTGCAAAGAGAAATGTTTCAGTGGCAGAGGCAGATGGATGATGAAAAAAAACAGCAAATTAATAGAGCATTATCCATCATTGAAAGGACATTACAATCTCTCTTGTCTATTGTTAGTGAAAGGGAGGATACAACAGACCCCAAAAGGCCTTGACTACAGTGAACATTTCATTTAATATTTATAACACCGTAATCCATAAAGTTGTATTTTATGTTAATTGTTTGCATAGATATATATTTTTTTTTTTTTTTTTTTTTTTAAGTTTAAAATGTTATTGTTTAATAAAGACAATTTTTTTTATGCCCAAAACATGTTTTATTTACATAAATTCAAAATTACTATTGATTCTTTACAAAAACAGTATTTGTCATTTATTAATTGTCATTCTTCTGACAATCATCATGCAAAAACAGAAATAAACAAAACAAATTAAATCAAATAACATATTTACGGTATAAAAAATCTACTTGCTCCAATAGCATTCCCAAAGTTGCCCTAATTTTAGAAATTTTTAGTTTAACATGATCTTCAAGACAACTCTGAGTACTTTTGTCTTCAGTTTCAGTAGTTGATGTTGAAGATAAATCTGTAGAATAATAAAAGCAAACAAAATATTAAGTTTGTGACAGCACTTGTTTATTTATTACACATTACACACAACTGTGTATGAGTTATTGTATGTTGATGAAATACGTAATACAGCTTGTATGTTTAATATTACGATGCCGCGAAACCGGAAGTGAGATTATATCACTTCCGGTAGGCATCAGCACTGTGGAACGCAAGATGCGTTCCACGCTCGAGATTTGGCGCACTTTGGAGTTACACTTGTTTGGTGAGTGATATTTGAAACACTATAAATTGTTTGAGTTTTGCCTATGTGTTTATGCTGATGAAGGTGTTGCGAACCC